>NW_024582408.1:1443282-1474015 GCF_018398535.1 Haplochromis burtoni | reverse complement strand
CAGCATTTACGAGCCTTGGGAAACAGCAAGATGTCAGCTAGAAAGACGAAGTTGACTCAGCCACACTGGGTTGTGAATTGAGCACCCCATCCACAGAGTATTGCATTTATGAACAGTTACTACACCCTTTGGAAAGTTTTAGCAATGCTGTACAAGTAATTTAAGCCTAATGCTTCATGTGAAGCTCAGCCCATGACACTACACCATGCAGTTTACTTCACATTTCAATGCCCTTTTGTCTGAACACTGAGTTCAGACAAGTGCAATATGCAAATTCAAGTGGCATCGTTTTAATTAAACTGATACGTTTACATTTGAGGCCTCGTTATAGCCAGTTAAAGATGTCAGACCAGTTTAGAACTTGAGGCCTGCATCTACAACAGTCATGACCCAGCTTACAAATTGAAAAGCTTAAACACCATATAGCTTAAGATTTATTTTTATTGAAATATCAATTTGAAAGTAGGATGGGTCCAGAGGAGAGCTGCCATTGGTGGGTTGACTCTGTACTTCTTTGCTCTGCAAATGGGAAAGAAAAAAGTCACCAACTGCACTTCAAACTTGAAGTTTGTCCCAGTCTTACTTACACCATTAACACTTACCCCTTTTAGCACCTTTGAGTCCTTGAAATTTAGTGCCCTTTGTGCCTGTGGGATGCACACACTGGCCTCTGCAGATGCCATCTGGTGGGCCATTTGTATTACAAATCACTGCATCACAGTGCACATAGATCTGTGGGGAGACTGGAAGGTTAAGCACACATTGATACAGTATTGCATTAGACGCCCTATGACTGATTGCCTGAATCACCTGATCTCTCAGAACTTCGTTGTTATTGGTGAAGGTGAACATCCTCATAGAGAAGCGTTTGAGGTGGGATGGCATGGCAATATTATCCTTAACTGGATGGAAGACTGTCACATGGGTGTCATCGCGATTCTCACAACTAGTGAGAAAAATATATAATTTAAATGTACCATGAAGACTCATTTTCCAAGTGAATTAACCACCCACTCTAGACTATGGCAAAGTTAGCTGGACTACATAGTTGAAGTAGTGGAGATTTTCCACTTTGGCATTTACTTATGCCATCACCTGTTCACAATGATGTCCCATTGGGGTACAGATGTCCTGTCTTCTTGAAGAGTAGCCCAGCAGTTCTCCACGATGAGCTCCAACTGGGGGTCTGTTGACTGCATCAGCACCACCTCAAAAAACAGGGGGTCTCTCAGGTATTTCTTCAGTGGATAATCTTCAGCTTTGTAAAAGTGCTGATAAGCAGCATCTGGAAGAGAAGCTCAATTAGAACTCTAAGGCGGTGTATACACCTAAAGAGAACAGATGTCAAATTCTCCACCTTTTAACAAACCGACTGTCAGACTTACCCTGGGCTTGCCTCATTTGCACCATTAGCAGCCCTGTCCCAATTTCTGCTCTAGGATCATCGCTCCTTGGTTTGTGACTGAATGCAACAGTTTGTGTTTTGTTGACCATGTAGTAGCAGTAGATGGTTTGCCTAAACAGGATGGGGGAAAAACCACCACATTTTAAACTTTGAATCAGCAGTTCATCAGGATAACTCACTGGTCAGGTCAGGTCTACCTACCTGTACCCAGGTTCAGCAGGTGAGGTTTTTACTGTCACCTTATGATACAGGCTGATCTCATTTTGATAAACCATGTAGTTGTCAAAGAACTTAAAACAAAAAACACAAGTTGATTAACACATTTCCCAAAAGGCACTTTCAACTGATAAAGGTCTGTAAACGTACTGTTCTACTTGTTCCACATGAATCTGCAGAGAAAGAAAAGTGGGCAAAGCGATCGTTGCTGAAAACTGGTCTACAAGACCGGTCCTTCAATGTTAGCTGACTTGGGACGAGACTGGGCACAGATTCCAGCTTCACAGCCACTGCTGTTATTGTTCCATTAGGATAGCATTCTGAAGAAAGTACACATTATTATGATTGCGTTTGTTATTTTAATGAGTAGTTTAAGTGATCAAATCTTACTAGTTGTCATCAAGGGAAAGCTGCAGGCCAGGGAGAGGTCACCAAGCACCCACTGATTGTTTGGTTCCCAGAGCACGATGTCAAGTCTGGCTTGGATGGAAACTGAGGAAACCAGCTGCAAGAAAATGTTCAGAGCACATTTAATTCTGATCCTAAGGAGACTGGCATTTACAGGGCTTTTCCTGTCTGTGCTTGGAAGGTTTTCAAAGAGTCATGTTATATACACACCTCAAAGTTTGAGTCTTGGGCATTGTAGGGCACTCTGAGGATCAAGTGTGTGCGGTTTTCCTGCAGCTTGTAGGCTTTAGCCAGGTCGGGGGTTAGCTGTCGCATTCCAACCGCGGTCTCAAAATTACGGTCTTGACTGCCATATTTCACCCTGACGTAAAAGTGCTTCTGATCACAGGTGCCAGTAAGTGCAGGCAGCACTGCAAGGGAAAGAAAAGTCAATCATCTGGAGTTCAAAGCTCAATGTGCAATTCTAGAAAAGAGTCTCACCAACATCCTGCAGAGATGCCTGCAGTGTCACCTCATGAGCAAAGGAAGTTCCATCAGGCAGGATGATCAGCCCAACGGTCAAAGGGAGAGAGTAGGTTGTAATCAAGGGTTCAGGATTCTTAAGGGGGGGAGAAAAAAAAGTTATGTTGGCAGTTGGAATACAATCTTTAGTGCAATTGCCAATAGTTGGCCACATACGGTCTTCAGGACAACATCGGCATCGAAGGACACTTTTAAAGAGAAGCCCTTTGTGCCATTGGTGTAGATGTGCTCCTGGACAATCAGGCCTCTGGCATTGCTCTCCTCCACAGTGAGAACACCAGTAACAAAGGTGATGTTCTTCAGCTCCACATCATGAAAGAAGCCCCCCAACATGACGCTAAACACACCGTCCTCTGGAACCGTATCTGAGGAACAAGCCACACGTTTAGGCTTTTTCTGCAGGCTCGACTTTCAGTTCTTTACCTTTAAGTGGGACTTACAATCTTCCACATGGGGAGGTCTGGGCATCAGAGGCGTTGTAATGGGGAACAAAACCTTGTATTTTATATCATCTTGGGTCCCATCTGCCCTCCAGAGTACCTCGAGCATTGGCTCCACAGTGTAGGTGACATAGTACTGGTATTCTGGGGCATGACTCTGCAATTATTTATAGCATTTTAATAAAACGCACATACAAACACACAAGTTGCATGTTGAGGTAGATTTCCAGACCTTGTAGTAACCATCGGGTGAGCCCACTGGGATCTCGGCAACAATGTGAAAGTCTGTGGTGGATAGTGTGTACCCTCTCGCAGCCATCTGAGACCTATCCAGCCTCTGCCCATTGATGCCCATGTGCATCTCTACAATTCTGAATGTGCCGTCCATTAGAGGGGTCATGCGGCGAGGGATGTACCAAGAGATCACACTCTCAGTGAAGAGTACGCCCCCTAGAAGAGAGGAAGCAACTTCTTGACAATGCTACACTTTAATGCTTACTGTGAAGAAGGTTTGATGCTCACCTGTGGGACAAGCTGCTGCCAAGTTCACGATACCCAGACCACTTTCTGCCTTGTTGTAGACGCTCACCTTTAAGACTTCCATGGGGATTCCAGCCACCTTAAGGAAAAAAATAATAAAAAAAATATGGACTTTACTGTCATTTTTAATTACCAGAAATAATTATCCATTATGAAGTAATCCTTACATCCTCTGAGAAGGTCTCTGGTGTATTGTAAGGGCTTCGCATAATCAGTCTGTTAGAGGTAGTCATTGCACTGTAGCCAGCTTGTTCAGCCTCCCTTGGCACCATTACCACTGGTTCAGGGGTGAAAAATGTCATCTTCCAGATACCATGTGATGCACCAGAGTCCTGCAGCAAAATGGAACATTTTGAGCCTTCATTGAATTGCATTTAGTAATTTTCTTAACTCTATAATCTAGGCACCTCAAGCAGATATGAGTCAACATTTTGATCCTGAGCCGGCCGCTTAGTTTGTGGATTAGCTTTCATCAAGTAGTTTGACACCTAGAAGACAAGACAAAGCTAATTGAAGAGTTTGAAGGGCATAAGTATTAAAGTAAACCTGGCAGTGTTACGTAACCCACTTCCATGTAGTTCCTGTCACAGAGAATCTCTTTAGGGGCCCAGCGAGTGTAGCTGCACGTTTGATTCACTTCATGAGTTACCACATCTGATGGCCTCTGGCTGTACATTTGGAGTTTCAAGCCAATTTTAAATGTTGCATCATCCTATAAGAGAAGAGTGTAAGCAGTTAGTTCCCCCTGACAGTCTGTTCCCGATACACTATTACCTGTACTCCTTTGCAAAATTGCAAAACTTGCAGACCTAAAATTTTAAGGTTTCTATTAAATGGAAGGTTGAAGTAAAATCTAGGTGATATTTAAATTTGTAATGTTTGGAAAGAAAAAAGTTCCACCTCAGCTCAACATACCTTGTTGTCCACAAAGCAGCCCATCAGAGACGTGTAGATTCTTGTGTTACCCCAGGGGTCAGACTCCATGCTGTACCCACACTGAGCAGCCAAGGTGGGTGTCAACAAGACACACTGGGTGCCATCTGGAGATGACATGCAAACATGAGGGATCTCTTCTCAAAGCAATGACACAGCCTGTTCCCAATTAGCCCTTTAACTCACTGATGGCTTCCACTACAAGCTGGTTCCCCACTGCTAAAGCCTCGTCCATTGACAGCCTCATTAGATTTCCTAAACAGTCTGCCTTTAAACCACTGCCTGTGAAAGAAGACGATGGTCAGGTAGTGTAGCCTCAATTTGATCTGGAGTAGTTTAACGAGTTAGTCTTACTTGACTGTGAAGCGAGCTTCGTATTTGGCCATGCTTGACCTAAAACAATTACTGCAGCCGTCAAGTTCCATAATAAACTTGAAGGGGGAGAAAAAAAAATGCACATTTTAGAAAAATTAGAGTAACTGTCAGAAAACTAAACAAGACTTAACTTAAACTTACATGTTTTTAAGCCGCCACATGTCGCAGTGTCAATGTAACCATGCAAAAACAAAAATTTACTGAAACCAACCACAACCAGAGCTTGGCATTGAAACCCCCAGCAAGACCTACCACCAACAAACCAGCTCTGACACAAAAGAGCTGACTGCTTCACTCAGGCGTCAGCAGCTGTTTTATACAGCAGGTAATCACCTCTGCACAGGTGAAACGCATCAGTGATGCTTCCTGCCTCACTCACTGTGGGGAGGCTCCACTTATGATGCCTTTGCTTCTCGTAGGACATCACAAAATCTGTATTTGTGTGAATAAGCAAGCGCGAGACAGACATGTGTCATTAAAAAATTTATTGTCATTGATTTGTGATTCTATTTACATTTGTCTATATTATATTTATATTGTCTTCTGTGTATGTTTGTTGTTTCTATATTTGCTGACTTCCTTCCTTTAAAACCACATCACCTTGTTGTATTAAAACTTAAGCTGTGTCTGAGCTTCAATTTAGGACACAAAGTGTGCTTTATGCAGCTGAGACATTCCTCATTATTATTTTATGTCAGCTTCTGATTAGGGTTCATTTAAAGTCACAAAGCCTCTCCTACAACCTTCAACAGGGGGCTTCAACATTTATCAAGCTTTCACCTGATCGGTCGATAAGTCTGCAGTGTCCAGTCACAGTCTTATACGGCCCTTTATAAAGGGATATCAATTTTTCACTAACTGAGAGGAGCTTGAGTCGGTGTGAAAAAGGAATATTAATGCTCGTCTTAAAAAAAATCCATCATCTGTGACCCCTGATCCAGTGGGACGTCTGCTTCATCAGATCAATTATCCTCTGATTTTCAGCTCTGTCTTTCTTTGTGCAAATGATTTTATATTTAAAAACAAAAAAATGACAAGCGAATAAAAACAGTTGGACAATTATTGATATTAAGTGCACTGGTGTACATTTTGTTATCAGCAGGATTAGAGGTTACACGTGACATGTAGGTTCAGAAGCTGTCAGTATCCCCTGTTTATCTTGTGCTCCTGGTCCAGAAGTGTCTGTTGAAGGCTCACTTTGGCATCTTCAAAATCCGGGTTGAGCTTTAATGCCTGCTGGAAATCACTCTTGGCATCGTCAAAAAAGCCTGTAACATAATAAAAATTGTAAATACATATTAAATATAAGGGTATCTTTTATAATAAACTTCTAGGCTGGATTTTAAAGAGTCAGCAGTAAAAGCACAAGGGTTGTGGCAAGTTGCCACAACCCTTTGCAAGTGCAAATACGCAGCTCCATCTAGTGTCATAGAAAAGAAAGCACCAAACAGTTACAGGATAACAGTTGACGATTTCAGAAGCCTTTACTGTTTCTACTGTCTTGCATTTATTCTTATATACAATGTCTTTTGCCTTTGCTGTCTTTGTCCTTTCTTGTAATCAGCTTTAGTTTTCAGTGGAGGTGCAGCCATCCACAGATCATCACATCTCTTTTTAAGCCACATTTTGTGACAATATGTTAAAATTTGTGTATACGTGTAAATGTTCTGGCTGCCAGATTCTGAATGAGTTTATGTTGTCCTACTAATGATTTGGATAATCCTACAAATAGAGCGTTATAGTAGTCTAACCTACTCGATATGAATGCACGGACCCATTTCTAAGAGTCAGTTTGAGATGATATTTTTCTAACTATTGATATATATTTAAGCGTAGAAAGCACATTATGCTAATTAGCGATCGAAACTGAGATCAAAATGATAACATGGCTCCTGTCTTTTTCAAAGTGTTTCGGAGAAAAGGGTGATAAATAGGTAGGTACAGCTGTGTATCATATGCATAAAAGTGATAGGATATATAATGATCCTTCATGATAGTACCAAGCAGGAGCATGTCAGAATAATGGACCAAGAACGGAGGAACCTCCGAGCTTTTATTTTTGCAGATC
Organism: Haplochromis burtoni; assembly: GCF_018398535.1. Lineage (NCBI taxonomy): Eukaryota > Metazoa > Chordata > Actinopteri > Cichliformes > Cichlidae > Haplochromis > Haplochromis burtoni. The sequence continues at coordinate 1,467,108 of NW_024582408.1, read as the reverse complement.
TAAATGTACTACCTGAAACACAAAACTCTCTGTGAGTCTTTGATAACAGCTGTTTCTGTGCTATGATTGGATCTAAAATCCTGACTTGTACTTGTATCATAAATACTGTCTAGCCAAAATAGTTTAAAACACCTTTTCAACGCAATTGGAAGGAGTAATGTCATTCTTCTAATAGACGTAGTGTCATCTGTGTTTCAGATGATGATTATGAGGAAACACAGGCAAGTCTGCTATAATGGAGATGTTCAACCTATATGTTGACCTCACACATATAAATACACAGTGTGTGCTTATATTTCTTTATATGGTATACAATGGGTGAATTACTTCTGTCATTATTCATTTGTGATTCTTATTTACATTTTAGTGGACTGTTTTCAAATAGGACCTACAGAGGTTAATAAAAACGAAGCAGAGAAACAGACATTTATTTTGAAGGTAATGGGCGGAAGCTGAGGTGGGGTTTTTTGGCTGTTGATGTGAACTGGCTTGCTGCTGCGAGCTGTCTGTCGCTTAATTGTTGCTTCTTCTTACCTAGTCTATAATGAATTAGCCCTCTGTTGTAGAAAGGCACTTCAAACTGGCTGTCAGCTTGTGTCGCAGAGGTGTAGTCATCCACCGCTTCACGAAAGTCCACCCGGAGGTACTTTATCTGCCCGCGGTTGTTATAAGCAGTTGCTAAACTGCTTGCTTCACATTCCCTGTTCAAATATAACACAGTTAAAACCCCCTTTTAAAATCATGGCTACAGTTAAATGTGAACATGAGAGAGAGGAAGGGAACTGAAATTAGCTAGCAGTTAGCGACAACGGGTCACAAAATTTAATGTGTAACAGAATGTGTCGTAACACCACCATGTTATAAACGACAACAGCTAGCCTTTAGCGTCTCCAGAATAAAATGACGATACCTGGACTGTAAGCAGGAAGAAATAAACTTTGTGTACAGCTCTTCTGCCATTTTAAAATTCTCCCTTTTAAACTCAGCGTGGGCTTTTTCGAGTATCTGGGAATTATTCTCCTCCATGTGTGCGAAAGGTTTTCTTGTTTTTCACCTGCGGATGTGACGTTGCACTACAAACTGTCCAATCATAGCGTGGTTCACATGTCGGCGTAGATCAGTGAGGGTTCATGGAACTAAACACGAATAAAGTTTTAAAACCTTTATTAGTAAGAAAAAATAAAATAATAAAATCGTTTTTATTGTTTTGAATACTACGAAGCACCATTCTCTATGCTCTTCCTCTTTCCCTCCTGCCTGGCAGCTCCTTATAAAGCCAACATCCTTCATCTAATCTCTATCTTCTATACATGTCCAAACCATCAACTTTGTCTGTCTTGTGCACTAATCATTGCTTTGGACGGTTGATCCAAGGTATAGAAACTCATTTACTTTCGCTGTCTCTACTCTATCATTCACAAACAGGTCTTCTGCTTGACTTTCATTCCTCTTCCCTCTTCTTCCCTACTCTCACTACAGATTTGACATCTACAAACAGCATTGTCCACAGAGACTCCTGCCTGACCTCATCTGTCAGCCTGTCCATCACCACTTTCTGAAGCTTCTCAGAGCATCTCCCTCATGTAATACCACCCCCACCTTGAACCTGTCTGTCCTACTGCACACCCCACCACAGTCTCGCTGTCCTCATACATGTCCTGTACCACTCTGACATACTTATCTGTCACTCCTGAATTCCTCATCTAGTACCGCAACTCATCTCTTGGCACCCCATGACATGCTTTCTTTAGAGCCACAAAGCCACAGTGAAGCACCATCTCTGTATGTCTCCATCACATTCTCAAAGCAAACATTGCATCCGTAGTGCTCTTTCACATTATGAAACCATACTGCTGCTCACTGATTGTCACCTTTAATAATACTTTGCCATGTCTTCATGGTATGGCTCATGTATCCCTCTGTAGTTACTACAGCTCTACACATCATCCCTGTTCTTGAAAACTGGTCCCAGTACACCTTCCTCATTCCTCAGGCATCCGATCGCTCCCAATAATTGCATTAAACAACCTGTTAAAAATCCACTGGTGTGCCATCAGGACCACCTGCCTGTCCCCTTTCCATCCTCTTCATAGATGCCCTCACCCCCTCCTTACTAACCTTTCTCCATCTGTTCTCCTCTCTCTCCCATTTTCTTCATTTAGTTGTTATAGAAATGCACCTTTCCTATATTATTTTCTTTGCTCATAATAACTACTAAACTACAGCTTTCTCTGTTTTTCTTGATTTTTCATGTGTACACACATTTGTGGAAGAGAGATTATCTTCTTATTGTTTTACTGTGCCTCTCAGGGGGCAAACTATCTACCTGCACCATCGCCTAATAACAAGAAGGTCGTGGGTTTGAATCCACCAGCTGGCTGTGTGGAGTTTCCATGTTCTCTGTGTCTCCATGACTTCTCTACAGGAACTCTGGCTTTCTGTAGGTGTGAATGGTTGTCTGTCTCTATGTATTAGCTCTGCGATAGATTTGAAACCTGTCCTGGATACACCCCGCCTCTTCCGTGATGTCAGCTGGGATGTGAACCTAAATTGGATATGTTGCGTAAAATGGATGGATGTTACAGAAGACAAAACACCATGTGAGTGAAAACCAAACTGTGCTTTCTTTTTCTAACAGCAGGTGTCAGACTCGACTTAGATTTGATTTAAAAAGTAAATGATGCAGTTAGTGCAAATAATATTGATTATATCTATAAAAAGCATCTGAGTAGGAAATCCAACAAGAGGCTTCATATCTTTAAAGACGTTTTTTTTTTATATTTTAAAGACAAAAACTGCTTATTAATCACCCCAAACACCAGTAACAAGACAATGGGAACTCTCACTGCAGTGAACAACAAGAAGGGAATTCTGTAAGGAAGAATGTCCAGGGTGAAGAAGTCAACTGTCCTGCTGAAAACAAATTACACCCTAAGAGCTAAAGGTCATTCAGAGGCTGTGCACTTCCCTTTTACAGCCCATTTATCTCCAGACTGTGTGGACGAGTTGAAACGGATCAAACAGAAACAGTTTGGACCAGAGGAAGGGCATGTAGGCCACTGTCTGTTGACACTACTGAGAAAACGGATATAATATACTAATTTTCACGTCAGTGTGACTGTAAATTATTACATGACAGGAATCCAAGAGGAAGAAGTCGGCTTTGCGGTTATGTGTTAAATTGTCACATTTTATTTAAGATTTAACCGTTTTATTTCGACGGCAATATCATGAAGAAAACATAATGTTCAGAAATCTCAGCAACGCCGAGTCTCATCACCCAAAATGTTGCTGTTTGCTGAGAGAATTAACACAAAACATCCAAGATCACTGTGAACTGACAGAACCAGGAAAGACACACCTTCAATAAGAGGGTCCTATTGAAGGTGAACTACAGCACAGAGTCGCTCTGAAGGTAAAACATATGTGCCATTCGTACATATAGCTGTCTACACTTTTATGAGTATTTTACATATTTGGCAGATTTTTAAATTAAGTAGAAATGAATGCAACCGTGGCAACAAACAACATAAAAATAAACCTTTCTGTGCGCGCATCATACAACACAAACATGATATAGAAATGTAGATTTAAAATAAATTGTCTGATGAAAAACGCTGACAATGTGGAGCTCGTGTGAAGTGCAACTGATGTAAAACTCTCAGTCTGCACTGTGATACATTCAGATACATCGATCGCAATTACAGAACAGACTGTTTATCATGAGATTTGGCTGTTACACAAGTCAAAGTCCATTTTTTATTTTATTGCTCTAATGACAAAACAGTTATTGTCTAGATTAGTGATTACAAGAGGCTGAGGCTGATCCATGAGGCTGATTTGATTTCTGGAGCCTGAGACAGATGGCAAATTTTTTCGGTCATGAAAATTATGGTCATTTTCACTTCTCTTCCTGTTTCCAGGTTTTATACTAAGCTGTTTAATATTTAGTGTGTAGATATGAGAGTGGCCTCACACTTCCCTTCCCAAAATAAAAACCTAGCAGGGAGTTCACTGCTTTGCACCTCTGACGAGCACATATGGTTACTTTAAACCATCCCCAGCTTAACACTTGTGAGAAACGGTAAACGGTTTATTATAAGGAGACACGAGAAAAGCATTTCAATGAGGACATGTGCAGCTGTTAAAGTAACAGAGTAATCAATGAATGTAAGCAGAGGATTCTGCTATTTAAACCTCCTGAAGAGACATCCGTTGTAGTGTCTTTTCCTCTTCTCGGTTGCATGTGAGTCCCATTCATCTTTCCCCCCCCCCCGAAACACTGGTGGGCTCACCTCTGTGTGCCTGTGTGTGTGTGTGTGTGTGTGGTAACTATGAACTGAAATAGCAAACAAACCAAAAACAGCTGTCTGCTTAAAGGAGGGAGGGAGAGGATCCAGAGCAGACCTGAGGTAAACGTTGGCATGCTGACTCACACAGACAGCACAGACAGAGAAGCTCTGTTGTCTGTGCTGCAGAGTCATTCCAGAGGTGACACGGTGACCTCTGTCTGTTGTTTTTCTGGCACCAGCCAAAGCGTAAAAGATAGCAGGGTACAAAACCAGAAAGTTTTCAACTCAGAGCAGTCAGAGAAGCAAACTGTAGACTTTAATCCTGCTTTATGTTGTGTTACTATCAAAGATGTTTGAGTGAAAAAAAAATAGAGGTTTAAAAACTAATTTCCCCCTGACCCCACACATCTTTACCGTTCTGTGAAGCCAAACAGTGTTACAGCGCACTGTAAACAGAAATGTTAGCGCTTTACCTTCATATTTGCCTTTCTAAGTTGACATAGAAATATGTGTATGCCATAAAAATGTACAGTTATGTAAGAGACTCTTTTGTATCTGCAGACATGTTTTCCCAAATGCCTTCAAGTTTTTGAAGATAGATGTTCATTGAGAGGACTTAGAATGAATTTTAGAAGAGTTACAGAGACAGTTTGATACATTTAATTTTAATTTTGATTTTTAATCATTGAGTGCCAGGCTTCATTTACAGTAATCTTTTTGGGTAAGCAGTGAGCAGTGAGGCTTAAACAGACATGTTTATTAATTAAGATACCTGCTTTCAAAGAAATTCTGGGTTTTTTTGGTAACATTTGTGTTCATTTTCCTACATTTAGCATATTTCCTCCATACAGTAACATCTACAAAAGACTAAAACTAACATTAAAACCAATGAAACTACCGGTAATCATTTCCAAACAATAAAAGCTTCGCTTAAACAAGGAAAAATACACTGAAAAGTAAATACAATTAAACTAAACTAAAAAAAATATTACAAAAACTGTAACAATTCTGGAATGCAGAGTTATAATCCTAAATATTTTCACAAAATAAATGCCATCTTTCAGTCAATCAGCTAGAATTTTACTACTTAAAGAATTTACTATAACGCTGTTACATCCTTAGATAGTAATTGTATTTTTTAAAATATGTATTTTACAGAATGCATCATGTAATATTATTTCAAAAATAATACAACAACAAATGTACAAATATGAGATTAGATTTTAATGGAATTTTTTACTATATATATGGTATGATACATGTTTGTGTCACCACCCGATAAATGGGAAAATATTCATTATTCCGTATTTTTAGTTGAATTCAAGTTGCACATTTATTAAGGCTACGTGTAATTCAGCACCAGGCTAATATATACAATATTCATTTATACAAAATAGAAAAAAAAGATTAAAGAAATGTTAGATTACTATATATTTTAATATGCTCCTGGGGGTTTAGTTTAAGTAACATTTACAGTAGATTTGGGGGAAAAAAATCATCAATAAAAAGTTAAAATAAAGTTTATTTGTAGACATTGTTGCTCAGCAGTCAGTAACCTGGGGGGTTGATTTGTGAGTCATCGCTTCTCTCAGTCTGTGGTTGAAGTTAGAGTGGATCGCAGGAAGTTCCTCCCCATGATGCAGTAGTCTGTGGGAGCAACAAAAGTCATCTGGCTCTGCGGAAAATAAATAATCAGGAGGTCAGATTGCTCCCAGTGGGTGGGAACCTTTTACTACCAATCATGGAGGAAAAAGCCGCTGACTCTTACTTACGTGCAAAGTTTCAGGCACGGCCCACCGTGTTCTCAAGACGCTCTATTCTCCCAGTCACGTCAGCAAGTTTGAGGAGTCAAGGACTTTTTTTTTGACAATTATACAATGGAGCAATAACACCAGTAACAATAATAACACGAAGAAACCATCAGCTGTCAGCTGCAGAGACTGTTTATAATAAACTGTCATCCATCTGAAACAACAGACTGGATATGCTTGGCTGCGAGCTGTTGGATGGCTGCCTGCGTCTGCTTCTGGAAAGCCAGTCTAGCCTCGCATTTGCAGGGATCCTCCACCACCTCGACCTTCACCTCTTTGCCGGGAGAAAGCAAATTTCACATCAGGGTAACAGATCACGCAGAGAGTGAAAAAGCACACAGAGCACCACCCACGCCACTTTCCCCCACTAGACTGCTGATGGAGAACAAAACAAAGCTTAAATGAATGGAAGCTTTTTAAGGCAGAAAAGTACCAATTTCATGTAAACTGTCCAAAAAAACAAAACCATCTGCTACAGATTCAGGATTTTTGTAGTGTTATGAAGCCCTGATCAGAATCCAAGCTGGGTATCTACACGTCTTTAAACTGTTGAGCAGCATTAGTATGACACCAAAGAGCTGCAGGAATCCACACAGTATGATCTTACGTTTCAGGGAACATGTTTTCTTGTCCGGATTCAAGATATAACCTTTCCGGCACTTGCAGTAATACGAGGCGTTGCTGTTGACACAAATGTGTTCGCAGTCGTGTCCCATGGAGCAGGGGTCCACACCTAGAATAAGCCAGGATTAAGGGATGGCAGCATGGGTACAGTTTTTTGCGTGCAAGCAAGGTGGGTAGCTTGTGAAACGTAAGACTATGCTAAAAAAAGATAGAAGCTATTTTTTACTTCACATTTTGGAATTTTATGATTTTTTTCTGCATGCACAAGTTAAAAAAGTATGACTGGAAACTTTTCGAAGATATTTGTAGTTGACCACACATGTGGCGGAAACACCTTCACCGCATCTGTGAACTGCTGTGTGTTGGACAACTGAGGTAACATAACAAAGCACATCAGTTTGGACAGTTAACGAACAGACGCACACAAATTCACACATATGGAGAAACAATACAGCAAAACATCCATTTCAAACCTTCAACATCTGTCTTTTAGTACACGAATGTAATTGAAGAGCAGTCACACAAGTTAGCAAACTGTTTTTGATAGTTGATCATTGTGTCTGATAAATTTACTTTGAAAATTCGATGTTTCTTATGTTTCAAAAAGAATAAAATCAGCTTATATGGATGGATTTCACTTATGTTCATCTGAATGCTTTCTAATCAGCTTTCCAAATGTTTAAAAGTTTTGTAGAGAGGTTTTACTCTACGTTTTAATTATTTTCAACACAGACTAAGGAAAAATTCAGAGAACCGGGACGCTTTGTTTGCAAAAATAATCAATCTATGATCACCATATAAACGTTTCGCTTTTTAAAGACAAGCTGACAGTCTTAAGATTTTCCGTGGGTTTAAATTGGCGACTACAAGCACGTTCTAGAGCTGACATCTGCAGTCCATACGGGGGCTGAGACCATCTGTTCTAATACTTTTTTCACATTTTTACCAATAACTGTCAATGACCCACAAAAGCCTCCCCCAGACTTAATGATGGAAAAAGGTCTTGCAGGCCGGCTTTGTCCTACCGCACAGGGTCTCTCTGAACTTGGACGTGAGCTTCTCGATGACGCCGTAGGTCTCCACGTAGAAGACGTGGTCCTCCAGAGGGGTGCTGGCCATCAGCTGAAGGGATCGCATGTCTGCACGGTCCACCCCGACAGCGTAGATCTCGATACCCTTTCCCCGGGCTGCAGCAGACACTTCTTCCACCTGGTCTTGAGGTCTCCCGTCTGTCACGATGATGGCCACCTTGGAGATATTCCTAGAACGAGGCCGGGCTCCAGACTGCTCGGTGAAAGCTTCATTCGCTGCAGTTTTGATGGCGAGGCCGGTCATGGTGCCAGTCGCCAAAGGCTCAATGCGGGAGATGGCTTTCTTCAAGTCTAGTTTGCTAAAATAGTCTTTGAGCAGGAACTCTGTCTTGACCGTGCTGGCGTAGTTGACCACAGCCACCCTGGTGGAATCTGAGCCCACTTCAAGGGTGTCGACTATGTTGGCCAGAAAGATTTTAACCTTCTCAAACTCTCCTCGACGCACGCTGCGAGAGCTGTCAATGATGAAGACCAGGTCCAGGGAACGGCTTCTGCACTGAGAGTCTGTCTCTGTGATCAAACCATGGCAGGATTAAATCGATATAATACAAAAAAAATTCAGTTCGTTATTCAGACAAACATTTGTACTTTCTCTGAGGTCATTATGTAGTTATTCATCCACAAAAGAAGAAAGAATACTTTGGGATGCACTCAATGAAACAATTGAGCATCGCCGCGGTGGTTCCTCTAAAATGATACTGTATGCTATTTTACATACTATGCATCATTTCAGGGATTCAACAGTCCATCAGAGACATGCTTTATCCTTTCATGTCATTTTCCTGAATGAAAAGGATGCCCAACACATGAAAAATGGCATGTCAATGGCAGTTAGAATCCCTGCCAGTCCAGTTTTACACACATACATTAAACTAGATCATTTCTGGAGTGTTTACCTCTTTACATAAACATCACTGATGAAATGGAACTAAAATATCTGACCTGAAAAAAAAGAGCATTGGTTGGTTTGGAAAGCAAACCTGACTGGTAATATTCTACCTGTCGGCACAGGACTGACGGTGGTGATGAAGCCGCTTTGGGTACTGACCGGTAGCGTCACAGGAGTGGTGGTCTTCCCTGGCGGCACAGCAGTCACCGGTGGCACTGTACTCACTGGCAGGGTTGGTAGAATTGTCGGTTCTGGTTCAGTTGGAGGGCGTACCACAGGTGAGGGGCAGAGACCTTTCACTTTGTAAGGGAACGGGTCTTTGATCCCATGTTGGGGATGATGAACCAGTGGTGGTGAGACAGCTTTGTGTATGTGATGCATATGTGGGCCTTTGAATGTGTGGTGAAAAGGTGATATGGGGCCTGGGGGTCTGTGGTAAGTCACTGGTGGAGATGGAGGAAAGGGGTGATACACTACCGGTGGAGGGATCCTTGGTGGCTGGTAGTGGTAGTGATACCTTTCTCTATACGTGTAGTCACTTCTGTGAACTACGAGGCCACCAGAAAGGAAAAGTGATGAGAACATTAGTAGGTTGGTAGAAGGTAAACAGGAAAGTTGTGTAAGTTGACATTGTGTAGTAAGTAAAATATACTGTGCAATAATCTCTTTTGTTTACTTTGGATCACAGACAAATTATTAGTACGTGCATTCAGCCATCCGGGCTGTTTCAGACAAGCCTCTACTATAGTCTGCACAGAGCTTGTGAAACCCCCAGCCAAGATCTGAGAATTCATGCAGGATGTGTTTGAGAAGAGTGTAAAATTTATTTGTTAGAATGAATTTTTATGAATGAAATATCTGTAATATTAAAAATGAATGATTTTTACTACAAAAAATGTGCATTAATCTTTTGTGGAAAAAAGCAAAATAATACTGCTAGAAAGGAGCGGTGGACAAAGTATGCTCACTCAAGTATCTTGTACTTTGTCAACTCCACTAAACTTGGGAGTCAAATTCTAGTTGCTCTGCTCTCTGATATTTTAAATGTCTTACATGTTTGTAAGCTGCTGTATTTCTTTTCCTAGCCTACCTATTCCACCACTGCTAGACTTTTGTGTAAAACCAGAATACTAAAAATTAAACACTTACTTGCTGGATTCAGGGTCCTGAGCGGTGGGCGCCCATTATTTCTGGTTTGAGCATAACTCTGAGCAGCCATTAGCTCGGGATCCCCTGCCATGAGGTGGTATGTGCCCTGTACATCAGACAGCAGGGGTGCAGCGCAATACAGGAGGATCCAGTGAAAAGCCTTCATCCTTTCAGTGTGCAGAGCGCCTTCTGTGGTCTGACCACTCTGAATACTTTGTCTGTGAGGATCAGGGGGTCAAACCGCCACTGAGCAGGAGGAGACCTGAGTGAGAAACGTCAAACTGTCTGCCCCAAAAAGGTGGGTCATGAACTTCAGGAGGTGTATAGAAGAGCCAAAAATGTTTCTTTGTTCTTACTTTTTCAATGTTTTGCAACAGTGCTGCAAATATGCAAATCCTGTTTTAGCATAATGAAAAACATTTGGGACAATAAAGTGGTAAATATGTGATTTTGTTGATCTAAACATGCTGTCTGAAATACACTCTACCAACAAAGTCCAGAGTTTGAATAACTTACTATAAAACCTGTGGAGCTATAGACAATAACACATTAGCTTAAAAAATTCTGAAGAATTACTGTTTAAGACCACTTTCAAAAATTAATAGAAAGTCTGGCTACTTGGAAACAAAAACAAATAAGGGCTGGGTTGAGGTCGTCCCTAAACACTGTATTACTACCTGCTGACACTAGATGGCGTATGAGTATTATCAATCACCAGCATATGAGTCTATGAGACCATGTGGTTGTTTTTTTTTTTGTCCTTAACGCTATTTGAAGACTTGTAGCGAGAGCTCCTTCTTTTTAATATCTCTTGATTTTCCTTCAGTTTATTTATGATGAGAAAAAAAAAGACAAGAACTAAGATGTAATAGTTTTGAAAGGTTTATTGAAGTCAAATGTATTTCTACTAGGATAAATCATATGACCAATATAGGAACGAGGGTAAGGTTTGCCGATAAGCATGCAACAACTAATTTTCACAAGACTAGCCGTTTTCTACAGGTACCAGGTAAAAGTTAAAAAGAAAAAGCAGAGAAAATGATCCACCATCAGTGCCCTCTGCCCCCACACGCTTATCTTAGCTGGAACACAGTTTACTACCTTAGCCAACACATAGGGGCAGCAGAGAGTGGTGATGATGTCTAAGGTGGGGGTAAAACTTAATTACAGTGAAGCTAAATAAATAACAGACAAAAAATGCTACAGACTCCATTCAAGACTGAGATAGAATCATTTACTTCTTAATGATTGAGGGGAAAACTGTAACACAATGCAACAATAAGTGCTATAATAAGTGGATTGTCAGTTTGTTTTTCTTTTAAACTTCATATATCAATCTATTAATGGGATGTGCTGGATTGATAAGAGCATTTCAAGCAGTTTAACTTTCACATATATCCCTTTTACTAAGACACCAAAAAAAAAAAATGTTGGCAGAAGATGGGGGTGGGACAGGGATACACTTGTGCCTCTTTTTAAACACATTCATTCATTTTCAGTCATGCTCTCATTTGCCACCTTTCTCCTCTCATCTCCAGAACGCTCTATAGACACTATAGAAATACAGCGGCTGAGGGCAGGTGGGAGGGTTGAACTAAACATCTTCAGTGGTCTTACACTTACACAACAGGTCAGAGGGGTCGGGATCAGGTGAGGGCAAGAAGGAATGCATATGATGGCTGTGTGTGCGTGTGTGTTTTGGCAACAGGGCTGGTGTTTAGGCTGGCATGTAAGGAGGAGGCGGCTCCTTCTCTGGCATCTTCATGGCCATCTCGTAAGTAGGCAAGATGTACTAAAGAAGAGAGAGAAACATTTAAAGAGTAGTGAGGGCTCATTGTACAGGGAGGGGGAAAAAAGACAACATGAAACCAAAAACCCAACCAAGCATGTCTCTGAAAAAAGGAACTGAGAGTCATGTTCTGTGACTCTCAGTTCCTTTGTTGAATTCAACATCAATAAATGAAATTAAGCTGCGATGACATCAGAACTCTGGCCCATCTGCAGTATTCAGCACATTCTGAGCAGAGCAGCATCAGTGAAGTTAAAATTAGTTTGAAATTATTCTGAAACTCGATTAAAAATAAAGGAAAATGCACAAAGTGAATCGGAGCTTTTTAAATGTGAATGCTGGCAACTTCTGTTTGTCTACAGACACATTTTCAGTCTAATAACTGAGAAGATAACCGGCAAACTAAATCATTTATATTGTTGATTTTAGCCTGAGTTATGAATTAATTTTACCATAGTAGAAGCATGTTTTAGTGCAACCTAAATAATAACTAATATTAAATGTTTCTTTAAAGATGGCGTAAAGAATATCTGGAGTGAGACTATCCTCTCAGCAGGTCAGCTTTCAGTGTGGAGACACCGTGTCGCCTGCTGCCTCAACTACAGCATCACGGTGCCAGTGCCTCAATACTTTCTGTTCATAGGTGCTGAGGTGGCTTGCATACCTGGGGAGGGGTTTCAAAGGCAGGGTACACAGCGATTTCTGGCATGTTCCTGTTGTTAATATACTTGTAGCAGTTCCACACACAGTTGATCAAATAAGCCTGGAAAGCAGAGGGAAAAATATTTGTATCGTTACAGTCGACAGCTTCCTGTCTCCTCCTCCTAAATGAACACATATGCCAAAACCAAACAAACATCCTAATATAACTGTGTCTGACTGTGAATAATTGATAGATTCACCTTGAGGATGATGAGGAAGGCAAAGAAGACCAGCACAACGAGCAGCAGGCAGCTGGAGTTCATATAGAGGAGGTTATCCTTGTATGGGAAATCCGGCTGAGGAAGAAAAGGAGACAAAATGTTGATTCTTACTCACTTTACTGTCAGCATTTCCACACTCGAAATGTAAAAAGACTACTATCGTTTTCTTTTTTTTCTTCTGAAGCACCCTTACTGAAAGAACAACAATGAGCTCATCTGTTTTCTTACATTTTTTTCCCTCTAGGAAATAATCTCTGTACGTGTAGAGATAAATCGTATGGTAAAATCAGAATTCTCTCTCTTATTATTGTTAGAAGCATGAAAAGCTTAGGTTGTGGATATGGCGACTGTTGACTGTTGCTTCATTGGTCATGGCTGCATCTGAAAGGACTCCCTATAAATACTGACTGTTTACTAATTGAGTGTTTGATGTATAAATGTGCACATTTACTCAGTTTTATTTATATAGCACCAAATCACAAAAACAGATGCCTCAAGACACTTTATATGGTAAGGTAAAGACGCTACAATAATGGAGAGAAAATCGAACAACGCTCTTTGAAGAGGCACTTGGCGACAGTGGGGAGGAAAACTCCCTCCCCTCATGGAGCGACAGCCATCTGCCGCGACCGGTTGGGGGTGATGGGAGGAAGACAGGTTAAAAGACAGACTGTGGAAGAGAGCCAGTTACATTTATACGCTGTAGTGTCCATGAGACTTCCAGTGTGACACAAAAGTACACTACCTCCTTAACAACTTTTGCATTTATGCAACAGCACTTATGGAAAATGTTGACTAATAAGTGTCCGAAATCTCAGTTTCCAGCTGGGCATGGTGTGAATCACTAAATCTTTAGAGAGAGCAAAGAGGGCGATACTGGATAAGGGCCAAGTGAGAAGTTGTAAAGATACTGTCATGGAAAGGGTGTAGTCAGATTGAGATATTGTGAAAAATAACATCGGACTTTGAACTGACCAGCTGGTCCAGGTAGTCTCTGATCCTGGGTAGGTACGTGAGAGAACTGATGGCCACCAGGCAGCTCAGAGCAAAGTCAAACAGCTGGTAGCAGAAAAATGGGATGAGCCAGCCCTCACGGTGCTAAAAAAAAAAAAGAAAGAAAAAAAAAAGAAAGAAAGAAAGAAAGATGATTAAAAGAATGAATCACTTGGGCAGATCTTTTATAATTTTGGAAGAACTATAGTGCAGATTCAAACCTTATCTCTAAACACTTGTCTTACTTAAGATAAACCCTAAACATATTAATGTTATTTAGATCTACAAATCTTACAGCTGTGGGTGCACTACTCATTTCTTAAGAAGTCTTCTTCCAAGTTCTAAACGTAACGATTCTGAGATTTTGCTCAGATTGCTCAGATTGAAATATCAGATGTGCTTTGAGGTAAACAAACAGCTAACAATAAGCACCCATGGATATAAACAGGCATTATCATAAATATATGCAGAGAAGGTTTAAATCAGCAAAACAGTCCTTTCTGATACATTTTCTTTCTACCAAAGCACAGTGTACTCAGGTTCTGACAAAAATCTTCTTCACTGCTAACATTAAGTAGGAATTTGGATTTGGTACACTATAATTAAATACTTATTACAATGGGGAGGGTGGAATCTAAAAGGGGTACCTGGTATACTACAGTGGAAAAGGGTATCTGCCACATTTGTCTCTGGGTTTCTACCTGCACAGTAATCAGCATGCACAGTATACCCAGCCTGCAGATGGGTATCATACTTTTAACTGTGCAGTCATCCATACTAGCAGCTAAATACAGGTCCACGTCAAAACGCTATCAAACCTGTCAGTCTTGATGCCATCAGGCAAGCCTGTGAGGTAAAGACGACAGGCAATAAGATCACAGTATTGTGTGCTTCAGCCCCATGACATCAGGGCTATTTGGCATGTTTTTCTCCTTTGGTTACCTCTTATCCTGCTTCTTTTTCTTTCACACTTTTAAACACGACATTTGGGATTACATTTTTGCATTAAAAAAACAAAACAAAACAAAAAAAACACGACAACACTTTAAATATATTACACGCTGTCAAAGAGATTTAAAAAGAAAAAAAATATTATTTACAGTGCACACTTACAGTAATAGCTCCGTACACCATCATGGCACTGATAGTGAGCATCAAGAGAGAGATGGCAAATCCAACACAGGCATTTTCTGTATGAGAAAAAGACAGAAGGAATACACTGAATGAATACAGTTAAAGATTTTACTACATTTTACTACAGCACTGGCTTTATTGTTAAACATACAGTAAGTGAGGAAGAATGGATTTTTGCCTGTGGTCTTTGAGGCAGCTGCATTCAGTGTTAAGTGAACAGTCTCCAGGGATTCTCTCTTTCCAGCTCACTCCATTTTAAAGGCCAGCTCTGGGGAGCATTAAGCCTCTCGCTTTCAGTCAGTAAAGACGTAATGAAACTCAGTCTGGGATAATTAAAAGGTCTGCCTTTCATATCCTCCTCTCTCTCCTCATCACTTACTCAGTCTCTCTCATACTGAACTGTTCTGCCTGTTGCACTGGAGATGCTGTGAGTGAGCAACTACAGCAATGCGGTCCAGACAAAATCTTCCGTTATTCAGTAGCTCAGGCAGAACAACATGTTCACTGATGCATGAACCTGACAGGGGACTGCCGCTCAAGAAAAATAAATTTGATAGGGGCAAACGCACGCACCGCAATAATATATTATAATATATTTTTTAAAGCAGGAAGACGAACAAGTAAAATTTCATCAACTCATAATTCTGATATTATTAACACAGGATTTCCTATTTATACCAGCATATCTAAAAGGAGTATTTAAAGAAATGACCTTAACCTCAAACCCACAGAGCCACTTTCACCCCTTCTTTCTATCAGCTGCACAACGTTTTAAAATGACTTCAACTGCTGAATGAGTGGAGGCTGATGAAGCTGCCCTAATGGCCACGACTTTTAACAACTTAACCCATCTGAATATTAAGATTGCCTTTGCAAACAGTGGACATCCTCCAATGTCCTGTGTGCTGGCACAAGCCTGTTATGGGAAGGTCACCACATGGCCGATGTGGCCCCTCCTCTCTCGCTGAGTCACTGTTTTATTAAAATGAAGAGGCCTTCACCAAGCCAACCAACAAAACAACTGCCAGCTAAACAGAACACGCACTCAGTCCTGCCAGCCCTGCCCCGTCGCGCACACACAAATATCTAAACAAACATAAATCCTCAAGGAGTCACAAAGGAAGTAGCACCAGTGGCACCACACCCCAAACTACATTTTAAGATGACACGTAAACAACTTAACAGTATTCTGCTGTCCTTGTAAATTTTGTTTTGCAGTCAGTGTGGAGCTGATCTCCCAGTGGAAAATGAATCACATGATCAACCACAGAATAACAGCGACTCATGAGTTAGTGAAAAGCACTGAAAAGAAATGGCATGGCTCCACTATTTATTCCAATGGAGTGAACTAATGTTTCACTAATTCTACCTCAGAGCACAAGACCTTACTGTCATAGGACACAGTACAATTCAAAGACCAACCTTTGAAAGTTAATACTGGTGTATGATCCACTAACCAGAATACAATCCAGTTTTTTTTGTTATGAAATTAGTTTTATGACAATTTGTTTTTACTTACCAGACATCCGGTCAGAAGCAAAATAGTGGTCAATGACCTCATACTGCAGGTCGATAGTGGGGACGTTCTCTGGGTGGGTCACAGCGACAGTGAGCAGGATGCCCATCAACAGGTTCACTACCTGAGTGGAGGAAAGAGAAGGTTGAAATGGGCTTTAAAATACATAGATATGTATTCCTTCACCAAAAGTAGATGAACATACAATTACCAGGACACATTTTAGATTCCAGAAACATGCCAACACTGAAGCTGAAAGGCACAGCAACAAGTATATTGTTGAAAAAGATCAACTGAAACCACTGGTTACGTAAAAGGAAGAGAAGTAAACTTGTATGATCAGATAAAGATCACAACAAGATTGCAAAACCTCCTTCTTCTTTGCCTTTTCTGGGTATTCGTCTTTTTCCATGATTCAAGAAGGCACAACAATATCTTTCAGAAACTGTTCTGTTTTTGTTTTCTTTGAATGCTTTCAAAATTAGAAGTCTAACACATACTGTTTAAGCCCAAAGAGATTAAGTGAACCCAATCTGGAAGCCCCCTTACACCTGTGCCCTTCAACTTATGCTCCAATTACTCACTGACATAAATAAAACCTACACTGGGTCTCTGTTATGTAGCCTTCAAATTCTCCTTTGATATCATCTGCTTGAAAAATCATTTTTATGCCAAATGTGCATGCCCGAATTAATCACTGCTACACACCATTATCGACTTCCCACAAATGGGCCACGGGACCAGTTCTGACCCGGTGCCTTTGAAAAACCAGCCCACATACTGACAGGTTAAACCAAACACTATTTTAAAAATGTTTTTGGTGACTCATTTGTGGACAGTGAAACAGGAAAACGCTCTCCTTATCTTAAAGTGATCAAAGTCACTTTCAACTAGTTTGATTTTATCATGGACCTGCAACCTGTTTTTTAAAAACTCCACCTGCTATTTGACAACTGGGAGCCCCAGCTGGATAAGCACTTGAGAAAACTGTAGCTTGAAAGTAAACAAAACATCCCCAAACATTTTAAAGTAGCACAATTTAAGCAGAAACAGTTCAAAATTGTTAAAAAAGAAACACTACAAAAAACTAAGTACACCTTTCAATAATTAAAATCTGTAATGTATGACACTAGCTTACCAATTAGTACTACCAGCTATCTTTACTTGCAGCTAATGTTTCTTTACTGAATGTGACCACATATGTATTGGTAAGACTAAGTGACTCCGACACATCTGAGACACAATATTTAAATTTTCTAGATCAAAATTACTGACAAAGAGGTGAATATTTAGTTTAAATCATTCTATCATTGCTGACACCAGCATGCATGCAATTTAGGATCCGTTAACCTAACGTGCATGACTGTAGGAGGAAGTCTGTACACCTGGAGAAAATCCAAACAAGCAAAAGGACAACTTGCAGACTAAACACAGAAAAGCCCCAGCTGGCCAGCAGATTCAGAACAGGAACTTTCTGGCTGAAGCAACACTGTTAACTGCTGCACCACCATGCTGCATCAACTATAATAAAGTCCCCAGCTAGTAGGTACGTCTTCATGTCGCCTCTCTCAGTAACTCTACTTCCGCTTTTTACATTAATGGTAACAACAAACAAGCCTGAGACGCCGAAACCACATTAAAGACCATGTTAGTACATACTCTGTATAGAAAATTACAGAGCCTGCTGTTGTGTAGCGCTGTCTGAATGCACAGTGAGTAGAGCTGTGCCATATTATAACAGCCATGATAATTTTTACCACGTGTTATAAAAGTGTCATATCACAATAGCACTGCTATAGCAACATCATGTGTTAAAGTTCCCCAGTGTGCAACAAGGATACAAGCTTGAACATGAAAGCAAGAGCCACGGGTCCAATGATAATTTATTACTTAAAAAGGAAGCTACTTCAACATCCTCCAACAAAGTGCAGTACTTGCAGTACTAAAATATGCTAGAAAAATGGTCCCGCTAAAGGTGGAAACAACACACTTGTTTCAAAAGAAAAAAAGAAAATAAATAAAAAATACACAGTCGAGTACAACCAGGCTACAAGGCAGGATATATGTCTTGATGCAAGCTTAATCATCCAGGTAAGGATGAATAATATCCACTCACTTGGATGAGTGACTAAACAGTTCACCTACTAAAATCCAAATGAACAGAATCAAATTTCTGGAAAGGAGGAGATACTAACAGCTGGTGAAGTTCAATGTAAATATAAACAAATGACTCCACCAAGCAGCACTGCAACTTGTTAGATGCACTACACATTACAGGAAGAGCAAACAGTGGCTGGAAATTACTCGTGTGGTTACCCTGTAGTAGGGCTTCAACAGCTGGTTAAAAAGCTCACAAGAGACAACATCTCAGGTAGATTTTTTTT
The DNA here is from genome assembly GCF_018398535.1 of Haplochromis burtoni. NCBI lineage: Eukaryota > Metazoa > Chordata > Actinopteri > Cichliformes > Cichlidae > Haplochromis > Haplochromis burtoni. The sequence goes on along the minus strand of NW_024582408.1, from coordinate 1,448,513 downwards.
GCTGACAATATTGTACAGCTCCTGTAGTATTACAAGGTTAAACTACTTTATTTAAACTAAAGTGTTAAGCAGACATCTTCTATTTTTACTTGAAATATCCCAAGAGAAAACTACCTGGGCTACTTTTGTGCTGACATTTGATTTATGCTGTCACTAGATATATTACAACTGTTGAACTATAATCCTGCTGTTTGCGTCTTGTTTTATTTGATTCACACCTTAAATTAGGAACTGGGTCATCAACTTACAAATGCAGCTGCCTGCAAATATAAAAAACACACTGTTTAGTATTTTTTTCTATATTGTCAGAAATATAATTATTGCAAATTTTCTTGAAATGCTGCGACGTAATATTGAGGCTATATCACCCACCCGAAATAGTGAGCAATACCAAACATATAAATATACGGCTTGAGCTGGGCTAAAAAAAAAACAAAAACAAAAAAACAATAACAAAACAACAAAGGAAAGAGTGGAGGGCTTAACTTTATAAACTCCATCGAAGTATTTATGGATATTAATTTGAGAAAATAAGCTTGGTATAATGTGTGTCACTGCTAGTATTTATTTATCTACCAGACATTGATCTGATACGTTGTAACGGTGGGGTTTAATAATGTAAAAATGACACCCCGGTCGATTACGACTGTTATTCATTTATCCGACTGCAGTAGAGAGCATTGTGGACACGACCGAGTGATTTGGGAGTCGCAGTTCACGTGATTAAACCAGGCAAGTTTTGTGCAGCTGCAGAGGGATAAAAAAAAGCAAAACGGGATTTACATAAGCAACCAAAGCATGCAACATCTGCTACGTGGTGTGGGCAAAGGAAAGGGGGATTAATTCAGTGAGCGATTTAACTCTAACCAGCCAGCAGAGCTGCAGCAACAAGATGCGCAAAAAACAGTTAGCTAACCTTAGCTACGTGGGCATGCCCAATTACTTTACTTTGACTACTTTAATAGAACTGCCATCACCACATATGTGAGACACAATAAGTAGTTATTGTGTTAAATGCGCGTTTTTGCTTTTTTGGGTTGCTATTATGGCCACTATTTGATAAACGCTATGTTAGCAAGTTAGCGAAATGTCAGCTACGCAAGTCAAATTTCATGTATTTTAATACGCATAATAACCAACCAGCTGCTGATGACTTCGAAAAAATGATGAACCACTACGTCTTCTCTGTTTTAGTTTACTAAGCGATTTTTTTTTTCAAACTTGTGCGAGTTTGAGACTAACAGAAAGCAAAATCCGACATGACAGCGGTAGCGGGTTATTGCTAACCCTAGCTTTCTGTTAACATTAACTCGACGAATAAAGAGTCCAGAGTAACAGCTACTTCATATTTTAGTCCCTAAAAACTACTGCAACAAATTCTCAGAGCCATTTTCACCTTGTATTAACATCCTTCGTTGCATAACTTCCTACTTTGGGGAACTTAACGGAACTGGTAAAGTGCTAGCTAACGTTAGCTTACTGACCCCTATCATTGCGAACCACAGTACGTACCATGTACCATGTTCCCAGGATGATCGTCCCCGTTCGGACGTGGCAACATCCGCAACACCTAGTGGTGTACAGTCTGTCTCGACTGGGTTTAAAATGATGCATGTCCTCTACAAGCGTAGGGAGAAACATCTGAAGAGCTGATTGCGGAGGAGAAATTCTTCTCAGCATCAACAGTCAACGAGCGAATGAAGAGGAACGCCCACCACTTCCCTGACGGCCTGCGCGCAGCGCGCATGAAAACAAACCCTCTGACGGGCAGGAAAAGGCAGAGACACCAGGGTTTGATTGACAGGGGATTCAACCATTGGCCGCAAAGAAATAAAAAAAAGGCCTAAATAGATTCACTTTACTGAATATTCCGCAACGCAAAAATGTTCATAAATTGTTATTTGTATTTCATCTGCACAGACCTCACTTTTTCCCCTTGCATCCTCCTCTGCCATACCAACCTCTGCATATCCTCGTTCACTACATCCATAAACCTCCTACCTGCCAGCTCTATCTTCAAGATCCAATAACTTTCCTCTGTACATTTCCAACCCATCTCAGTCTTACCTCTCTAACTTTGTCTCCAAACCCCTCGACCTGAGCTGTCCCTCAGATGCGCATATTTCCGATCCTGCCCATCCTCGTCACTCACAGTGAAATTCTCAGCATGTTCAACTCTGCCACCTCCAGCTCTACCTCACGTGTTTTTGTCAGTCCTACCACTGTCTCAAAACCATACATGATAGCGGGTTTCACTAACATCTTGTAAACCTCACCTTTTAGACTTGCTGCTATCCCCTAATCACTACTACTGCACACCACACTACTGTCATTGTCGCTCTTATATCTCCGATGATAATAATAATAACAAAAAATAATAATAATACCATGCTGCAAATAATCAAGCTCACTAACACAAAATATCTTACAGATGATATTTACCCATTAGGGTATTACAATTTAAAGCCTTTCAGTTCATATTGAGCCTACAGGATGCAGTGTATAAAACAACCTTCTACTTAAACAAGGCTCTGCAGTTCTGATCATCTTTGAGTAGTAACACATGCCATGCAATAAAATGCACAAACTCTCAGTCATATGCACGTATAAGCAAACTGTGTGGTTCAAAGAAACCACCTCTGCACAGAAAACATTTAAAAAAAATCAGATTTTAATTGTTACAAAGTTATTTTATTATTGATTATTACATGCAAAAATAGACATACATATACGCAACATAAAACATGTTGCATTACAGCAGCTATAGCGGTGTTATGCACTCTTAAATGAGCTGCCCCTTCAATTCATATCTATCACATGGGTCACATAGCTTAAAGTAATGGTGAATGACAGAGATTTTCCTGCCTATCAATGGTCACCACATTACAGAAATTTTGATTATCACTCTCTGGCAACTTAACAATGATTCTCATTTATTCACCCGTCCCTGTAAAACATGACAGAGTAGCCAAGTTTCTACAAAAAATGTTAATTTGCCTGTTTTTTTTGTGTTTTATTATTGCATTATGATTTGTCAGAATGTCTGGTAGACAGGCCTGCTTCACTCCATTTTCTTTAGAAGTGCAGTAGATATTTTTTTTTTGCCCATTTAAAGGCAAATATAAATGCTACAATAAGCTACCTCTTCAAAACAATTAAACAGAAACTTTCATATAATGATAACTAATTACATATTAAACGGTGCATCTTTGCTTTACCTTCATTCAACCAAACACACTGAAGGCAATTAAAATTACACATCGTAACAAAATCCCACATCACCCAAAACTCAGAGGATACGACCCCAGTGCTACAGCTACTCAGTGTACGACGAAGGAATCACAATTATTTTTAAAAGACGGACACCTGGAAGATCATCGACTACAAAAATCTTTCATGTTTTATCTTAAATATAAATACATTCAACAACAATAGACATATTTCACTTTAAGTGCATAAGAAATATGAACCCCACCTTCCTTCCAGAGACCACGAATAAAGTATGCATTTACAGTAGATTTTGAGGTACATAAATTGCCAAGTAGCATCAACTTATCAAACAACGGCTTTACAGTTATCAGATGCAGGTGTGGTTAAACAAGGAATACTTTTTCCCTGTTTGGTTTCTGATAATTATGATCTAAAGCCTTCTCTGGGCCCAGACTGTATCGGTCCTCCTCCTCTTTCTTCTGCCATTTGTAGATTAATATTCCTGCCACAGTTGCTGCGAGAGCCAATCCCGTTACTCCCCCTGCAATAACACCTGTAAACATAAACCTAGGTGAGCTATATTAGAAAGTCGCAGCTTATAGCTTTCTCATTGTGCCATATTGCAAAGTACCTGCAAGGAATTCACTATTCTCAAAGTAGCTCCTGCTGTTTGCTATAGCAACATATCCAGAGTCATCGTCTGCTGCTGACCTGTGCGTGTTGCCAAACGTCTTGTCTGAAAAGCCCTAAAGCAAAAGACAAGACAGTTACACACGATCACTTCCTGTTACACCACCGACATCAACAGGTGAAGAAATCATGGGACTGATTGAAGTAAGTCATACATGGAAAGTGATCTTGGTCTCGTCTCTGGTTTCTGCCAGAATTCTGCCGTCTTTGCTGTTGTGCTGATCTTCAGTTACACCTGGAAAGAGTGCAGTTAGAGAGGATGAAACATACAGTGGTCATGTACATTATGTAAAATGGGTCATTAACATTTTATAGATGAAGAATTACCCTCCTCTGACCCATCTCCAGAACCGGAACCAGAACCATCCAGGTCATAGCCTGATCCCTCCAATTCCTCTGGAGGGACAGAAAGCTAATCATGGGGGGAAAAAAACACAAGAGGGTATTTAAACATGCTGACTGCTTCCTGTTATATTGTTAGATATGAAAACATACAAGAGGTGAAGGAAGCTAACGAAGGTACTTTCCTTAAGAAGCCAATAAACACACGAATCATGTCCAGGATACAAAGTCCCACAACAAAATAAATAACCTGAAACACACACACTGTGGCTGACAAGCCCATAATGGCACAAGTGATTAGATTGTTACTGGCATGTAGTGTCAAGTAGATGACTTTAAGCGGGAATACAACTCCACCCATTTGGAAAGTAATTAAACTTAACAAAATACAACTTCAGGGAGTAATAATAAATATAGGTGACATCTTTAGCTAGAGCAATCAGATGGGAATCAGATGGGAATGTCTAGTCCTCATAATCAGTGAATTCAGAACCCAAAGTACAATAAAACATATACAATCTGTTGTTTATGTGTAATGAACAGATACAGGCCTCATAAGGAAGCCATTCTACAGCTGCAAGAAAGAGTTTGTGTACTCTTTGACCGGTATTCTGCATTATCACAAATAAAATGTGCTCTGTTACAGTTACAGGCAAACACAGTCATACTAAGCCAATAAACAGAGGCTCCACTGAGTCATAACACAGCCTCCAAAAGCTACTTGAATTCATGTGTTCCAGTTTTAGAGATGAGATATGGAACGTGGGTTGTAAACATGACCCACCATACAGAGTCTGTACTGGGAAAGTTTGCTTTTCTCAAGAAAATTGGTTGAACCATGAACAACATTCACTGAATAAACCATTTTCAATGACTCGAGTATGACAGACAGTATTATTATGGATGGAATCAGAACCCTTGATGCTCTCCCAGATTGTGGATGCCCTCCAAGAAGGCGGTAAACAGAACCCGAGGTTATGAGAAAAATA
>NW_024582408.1:1438301-1443236 GCF_018398535.1 Haplochromis burtoni | reverse complement strand
TCCACAACAACATAACATCTTTTCTGGCTGTGGCTCAGGAAGTGGAGCTGTTTACTAATCAGAAGGTTAATGGTTTGATCCCTGTCTGCATGATCGGGCAAGATACTGAACCCTAAAGTGCTCCGACGCTTGCATACACCTAAACATAGAAGGAAGTGCTTTGAGTGCTCAACCGGAGTAGGAAAGCACTGTATAAGAACCAGTCTTACAATCCTGCTATAGGTGCTCAGGGCCTGGAGGGCTTTCAGTCACTGAGATCATAATTAATTTTAAGACCGCATCAAAATATTTTTTCAGTCATGTGTCACAGCAGGTGTATATGTCCTGAGGTAAGGAGAGGCTGGATGTTGAAACCAGACATAATGAACACAAGTAAATCAACAACAGAATGGTTGAACGAGAAGAAAACTAATGCTATGGAGGCCAAATCAGAGTCGTGACGCTAACCCAACTTAAGCTTATAGCCTTAGTAATAACAGGCCTCATACATCATGTACGTTTCAGGGAGGATTAAAAGCTCCAATCGAAACCCTGAAGAAGACACAAGTTTGCCTTTTAACGAGGCTTACATGAAAAGATCAAACCATATCTCATAAAGAAATTTCGACTGATTCAAAAACGGTTTCTTGTATAAATAATTAATATTTTCGGATTCTTAGGTTTGAACAATTTATTGAAACCTGCTTTCCAGATACAATAATCTGATTTTTACGGCCTTTACATTACACCATGCATCGTTATAAACAAGCGAGAAGCCTCCTTATACTTTTGATTATTTCTATGTTATTTTTTATAGTTAAGAATTTCACCTTTGATTAAAAGAATTAGACTACTTCATCACTGCTACCGATAACAATATGGTGGATAATAGGTGTGTGTTATTGTTTTTTGCAGTCACGTGACTCTACAAAAGACAGAAACTGCTCTTTAATTGGTATTATCTTCAGTTGACTTTTCCTAAAAATAAAAACAAACCACAAGACACTCTTAGCTGAAAATGTACACATTAACATCTCTTGCTCGAAAGTCTAATGCAGCCCGGTTAACTTCAGGAAGTGAGAAAGGTGAGCGCGAGATCTTTAGCGTCACTTATGCGTATGGCTTTTTAAAAGTGTTGAACAAGATAAAAATGAATTACCGACGTCCACACCGGATGTATTAATCCCAGAGAGAGAAATAAAGAAGCTGCCAAAGATAGCCGCATGCTTTAGCTGAGCTGGTGTCCGCTTTGCTCTTCTCCGGAGCTGCCTGCGAAGGTGTTTTTATTGAACTTCCAGCTTCTCCCGGTGTCACTGTGTCCAAATCCCGCCCACCAATAAAACACACGTTAACTGTAGCTGATAACAGGTGGCAGGGCTCATACGCTGGAGTCTGTACATAAGACAGACCCCTGGGTAAGAGCAAATAAATGAATAAAAAGTTAATTAATAAATTAACCTACCGTAGGAGGAAATAAAAGCAAAACTGTAATTTGTTTATTCGTGCTGTAGTTTGACCCTTAAAACTATCTTTTTATCTATATCATATCGCGTGAGGATCCTGTTGGCTTTGTATAAAAATAAAATATCTATTTAACCAAAACTAAACTTAAAACTAAAACTAGATGTAAAAAACGAAAAAACAAAAAACATTTTAGTTAACTAAAATGGTAGTAATAAAAAGAAATCTGAAAAAAAAATTAACTAAAATGATTTTTTGAACTCGAAAAACGAACTAAAATGAAATAAAAATGTAAGGGAAACATCGCTACTTTCCCTGTCTGTCTTTTTGTTAAAAACATTGATTACAATGAGTCCTAATGAGTCATTGAAAAACATGTTTGCTGTAAATACTATGACACACTATGAGTCACCTGCTTTCAGAAGACTTTTACAGTAATACCTGTACTTTACCTGAAAATTTCTTAGACTTTTTTTACACCGAGTTTCGGCTCAGATTCCTTTCTGAGAAACTCTCCGTTGATTGATTTTTATACTCAGTCATGTAACTGACATGTTTCCAGTTAACCTAATTAGTTGAAAAATGTTCTCTTTTTCAGTATTTTTCAAGCATTTTGTGCACCGCGAACCAACTTTTTTGAGATGTGTTCCTGCCGTCAAATTCAAAATGAGCAAATATTTTTCACGAAATAATAAAATGTGTCATTATAAACCTTTGATGTTTTCTTTGATTATTAATAACACATGGCTTTATGAGTTTTACAAACCATTGCATTCCACTTTAATTTACACAACATCTAAACATTTTGGGGCCTGGGGTTGTACTTCCACGCATCATTTATTCTGTTATTTCATGCCTATACTCCTTGTCAAACATTCATGTGCTCTTAAATGATGAATGCATTGAGTGTCCAGCCCAAGAACACTAAATAGTAGTCTCTTATCTACCTAGCTACGGCTGCCCCAGCATCAATCCACCTCAGAAAAGAAGTGCTCAGTGCTTCATAGGAAGTCCATAAGCAATTTGAGACTATAGCAGCATAACTAAGGGACTGTTCAGGGTCACCGGATTCAGAGTGGGAGCTGTTCTACATAAAAAGGACCTGAAGACTTGTAACTGTAGTAACTAAGACCAAGGCTGGAAACTGAGATAAATGCCAAGATATCTTTAAGTCATTCAGCATTTCATACGTGAGGAGGAACATAAATGTAACTTTTGATTTACCACAAAGCTGATGAAGAACAATACAGGAGAGGTACAAGTTCCCTTTTAACTTCTGTTCCAGCTGCTGCGTTTTCAGTGAAGTGAAGGCTTTTTAATTGTTTTGGAAAGCAGAAATTAATGTTAATCTTTCCAATGCAGTCTGGCACATACTGATACAAGTGGATGAGGGCGTACCCCACCTCTCGCCCTATGAAAGCTGGGATAGGCTCCAGCAACCCCCGCTACCCTGAAAAGGATAAGCGGAAGCAAATGGATGGATGGATGTAAACCAACTTTTAGGCACTTATTTCACCATTAGTTTAAAATCCAGTGTCTTGAAATGATTATAAAATCATTAACATATAAGGAGGAAAAACAAAACAAAACAAAAAAAAAAAACTCGGCAATAATTAAGGTCAAATGTTAGAAGAACAGTTTAATCATACAATGTCACAATTCTGCTTCGAAAAAGGAGTTCGTTTTCTTCATCTAACATCTGGAAATGTACATAAGGCCACCTGAAAATGTACATGACTTTGACAGTGTGACAAAACTCATATGTTCATATTTATATAATTGACAATATTTTACATTGCTTTTGCTTACAAGGTAGTAGCTGTTTCAAAATACAGCACTCTTCTGTACAAAAATAATTCTCGTCATATCCTGTGAAGTTTCCATGGTAGCAGAGAGGACTAAATGCAGCCTCGATTTTAGTACAGAGTGTTTCTTTTTTTCCTTTTTTTTAAACTGTCACACATCAGAAAGACTATCAACAGTGGATGTTACAGCTTCAGTACAAATAGAGGCTGGCCCAGAACGGATTTAAAAACAAAAACCATGCCAGATTGTGAAGCCATTAAGTTTTCATTTCCTTTAAAATAACACTTGATCAAATAAAACCTGTATACATTATATTCAAGGGGAAAGGAGTGATGAATATACACACATCTAAATGCACATTAGCCTTTTTCTCCCCCCTCCAAAGAAAAAAGAAAAAAAAAAGTGTAAAAGACATCCCATTTACAGCATAAACGTTTACAAATATACAACTGTACAGACAAATAAAAGCATCACTACAAATTTAGAGCAAGGCCTGTCAAACACCACAACTAGACTTTTTTTTTAGTGAAACTAATAATCTTACACTTATTAACTGCACATATACTACATTTATTCTACAATTCATATGAAGCAAAGAAGCCGTCACTACGAGCGTTACAGGTGAATTGTATAGCTTTTGATGGCCCCACCGGCCTCCGCCAATCCACTTACATACCCAAAGAAAAAAGAAAAAGGTTCTTTAAGCATCCCTTTCTTCAGCTACGTCCAATTTATTTCACCTCAGATGTACAAAACTGACCAAATTCCAGAAATAAAATAATAATAATGATCTTTTGGACTGCTCTGACCTTCAGGCGGTGGGGGTTCCCATCACTGCTGCAAGCCCCTCAACCAAAAAAAGAGCAACAATTTTCTCATACATAAAGATGCTATACATTGCTCAACTACTTCTACACACACGAGATGATTATTCAGTACATAAAGATACTGTTTTCTAGGGCAGTGTTCATCTCAAACTACAAGACAGATAAGATGTTACACAAAACATAGGAAAAAAAAAAATCATTCTAAGGATTAAAACCTATTACAGCATGCCAACGCGTACCCCACTCCCACCCTGCTATCCCTGCAAAAAGCCCCACCCCACCCCACCCAAAGCTATGGTCATTTTATGTTAATATTAAACCAGGTCATACGCCCGCTGTACAACCAAACCTCATGCTCTGCTTCTTTAAGTTAAATGGTAGCGTTTTACTTCCTCCTGCATAAAAAAAAAATAAATCAAGTGATCGCCTGCATGAGGGGAGAGTAAGACGGCTCAAATGGTGCTCGGTGGATGTAGCAGCTCAGTCTGTCAGTACCAAAACATAATGCAGGCCACGAGCTGCTGGAGTAACCAAACACGCACACACTCCCGCAAAGGGTGGGGAAAAAACAAACAAAAGAAAACAAACAAAAGAAAAAACGAGGCAAGAAAAAAAAAAAAAAAACCACCACTGGCAAACGCTACCCTAGAGTAAAGCACCAATCTCCAAACCCCGAGCTGGCAAAGCGGCCTCAAAGACCTCTGGGTGACTGTGGCACGTGACGCATAGTACTCGCTTGTGGATGGAAGGATTTCTGTCCATCCATACTATGTGATGCTATTTGAAAACTAATCCATCAGCTGCTTTGGCATGGGAAAACACTTTTCTCCTTTTTTTTTTTTTTTTTTTTTTTTTTTTTTAA
>NW_024582408.1:1267284-1438281 GCF_018398535.1 Haplochromis burtoni | reverse complement strand
AAAAAAAAAACTCGGCAATAATTAAGGTCAAATGTTAGAAGAACAGTTTAATCATACAATGTCACAATTCTGCTTCGAAAAAGGAGTTCGTTTTCTTCATCTAACATCTGGAAATGTACATAAGGCCACCTGAAAATGTACATGACTTTGACAGTGTGACAAAACTCATATGTTCATATTTATATAATTGACAATATTTTACATTGCTTTTGCTTACAAGGTAGTAGCTGTTTCAAAATACAGCACTCTTCTGTACAAAAATAATTCTCGTCATATCCTGTGAAGTTTCCATGGTAGCAGAGAGGACTAAATGCAGCCTCGATTTTAGTACAGAGTGTTTCTTTTTTTCCTTTTTTTTAAACTGTCACACATCAGAAAGACTATCAACAGTGGATGTTACAGCTTCAGTACAAATAGAGGCTGGCCCAGAACGGATTTAAAAACAAAAACCATGCCAGATTGTGAAGCCATTAAGTTTTCATTTCCTTTAAAATAACACTTGATCAAATAAAACCTGTATACATTATATTCAAGGGGAAAGGAGTGATGAATATACACACATCTAAATGCACATTAGCCTTTTTCTCCCCCCTCCAAAGAAAAAAGAAAAAAAAAAGTGTAAAAGACATCCCATTTACAGCATAAACGTTTACAAATATACAACTGTACAGACAAATAAAAGCATCACTACAAATTTAGAGCAAGGCCTGTCAAACACCACAACTAGACTTTTTTTTTAGTGAAACTAATAATCTTACACTTATTAACTGCACATATACTACATTTATTCTACAATTCATATGAAGCAAAGAAGCCGTCACTACGAGCGTTACAGGTGAATTGTATAGCTTTTGATGGCCCCACCGGCCTCCGCCAATCCACTTACATACCCAAAGAAAAAAAGAAAAAGGTTCTTTAAGCATCCCTTTCTTCAGCTACGTCCAATTTATTTCACCTCAGATGTACAAAACTGACCAAATTCCAGAAATAAAATAATAATAATGATCTTTTGGACTGCTCTGACCTTCAGGCGGTGGGGGTTCCCATCACTGCTGCAAGCCCCTCAACCAAAAAAAGAGCAACAATTTTCTCATACATAAAGATGCTATACATTGCTCAACTACTTCTACACACACGAGATGATTATTCAGTACATAAAGATACTGTTTTCTAGGGCAGTGTTCATCTCAAACTACAAGACAGATAAGATGTTACACAAAACATAGGAAAAAAAAAAATCATTCTAAGGATTAAAACCTATTACAGCATGCCAACGCGTACCCCACTCCCACCCTGCTATCCCTGCAAAAAGCCCCACCCCACCCCACCCAAAGCTATGGTCATTTTATGTTAATATTAAACCAGGTCATACGCCCGCTGTACAACCAAACCTCATGCTCTGCTTCTTTAAGTTAAATGGTAGCGTTTTACTTCCTCCTGCATAAAAAAAAAATAAATCAAGTGATCGCCTGCATGAGGGGAGAGTAAGACGGCTCAAATGGTGCTCGGTGGATGTAGCAGCTCAGTCTGTCAGTACCAAAACATAATGCAGGCCACGAGCTGCTGGAGTAACCAAACACGCACACACTCCCGCAAAGGGTGGGGAAAAAACAAACAAAAGAAAACAAACAAAAGAAAAAACGAGGCAAGAAAAAAAAAAAAAAAACCACCACTGGCAAACGCTACCCTAGAGTAAAGCACCAATCTCCAAACCCCGAGCTGGCAAAGCGGCCTCAAAGACCTCTGGGTGACTGTGGCACGTGACGCATAGTACTCGCTTGTGGATGGAAGGATTTCTGTCCATCCATACTATGTGATGCTATTTGAAAACTAATCCATCAGCTGCTTTGGCATGGGAAAACACTTTTCTCCTTTTTTTTTTTTTTTTTTTAAACTGTGTGTGGGATAATATACAAATATTATAATAAATTGCCTAAGCTTAATAAGAACAGCTGTCTGTTTACAAAAACAAATGGAATCGTGTTTTAAAAGGATCACTCAGTTTAGCCTTTATAAAGTCACTTGCTGGTGTTAATTGTAAGAACTGTAAATTTCAGCAAATGTGTAATAATTTCTTTTTCTACAGAGAATTTACAAGGTAAAAAACTAAATGTACAAGATAATATGAAAACCAGTCAAATACATCAATTACATCATTAACAATGGGCTTGTGCTTTACCCAGGGAAAAAAAGAAAAGAAAAAAAAGGAAAAAAAAAAAAGGAGGAAAACAAAAGAAAAACAAAAAGAATAAACAGCCTGCTGACTGTGCACCCCCTGGGGGCCATGCTGGGGACCTGCACCAGGGGTGGCAGAGTGGCAGGGGTCAGTTGTCACAGCGTTCTTAGGTGAAGTTGACTTGTCTTGTTTTTTTGGTAACTTGCCCCCCCACTTGATGGGATAACAGAGGGTGTCAAAGGCTAACCCCTATGGCTAAGGAGCACATCTCAGACAGAACAGGGGGTTTGGGGCTCCTACTCCTCCACTTGTTCAGGGGACCTGGGATGTGTACGTGACTACAGCAGACCATTCGCGGGACCGCCGATTGGACCCAGTTCAGATCCACTCTTCATGTAGTACTTCTCTAGCTTAGCTAGAATGTGCTTCCCGTAGGTGTACTTACGCAAAGTGGCAATGTGAGGCCGGATCTAAATAAAGAAGAGAAGAAGATAAATGCATTTAAAATCTGAAGAAGCTCAAATGAGTTTAAATCTGGAAGTAGGGGTAAAGAATGGGCATGCTTTTTAATAATGGGTAGCATAATTTACAAAATGCATATCATGTTACATTAAGTAAGTCTTGAAACTGCTGATGGAGATTGTGTATGTAAAAGGGTTACTGAATTCATGAGTTAAGTGATTTTCTTGCAGTAATCTACAAAAATGTCTTATTTTTGGAACCACAGGAGTCGCCACCTGTTGGCCAGCAGAAAGAATGCAGATATTTTGGCAAATTTTTGGCACCCACGCTATACTGTTCTTTAAAAAAAACAAAAACAGCATTAACTAGTTTGATGTCAACACAAGAGCCTTGACAAAAGCCTGCACTGATGTACACAAAGAGTAATGTAAAATATGTAAACAATGGACACAATGCTGGCAGATAGATACGGAAGTGCACACCCTAGTTATTACTTTGTTTCCATGCAAAATACAATCGCTGTACACATAATGGCACTGATAACATGACTAAAAACAGGTCTTTCTGGTCATATTTCACATATCAAGGGTCCTTGAAAGCACCAACGCAGGCACTTGTTTGAACTTGGGCTGTTTCATGATCTGAATGAGCTGTCAACCCCCTGGATACCACTGATAAAATTTCACAGCTAAACTTTTACCAGCCAAGTCGATTTGACCACTTGTCAGAAACAGATTAGACTTTAAGCTTTGCTAAACCTTACAGAACACTGATAAAATTCACTGGATCAAATGGACCACGATCCACCCACTATCATTAACACTAACATGAGCACATTTAGTAGGCGACTCACCTTGTGCATGATGATTTTACGCTGAGCAGGTTCTGCCATGTCAATCATTCTTTGGACAACGTAGTTGGCGTACTGGTCTTTCATCATGGTGTACAAGGCGCTGTGGGGCCCGTCTTTCTGGCAGCACACTTCATCTATCAGCAGAGCTCTCTCTGCACGCGAGGAGTGGATCACACACTTCTCCACCACATTACTGGGGGAAAAATAAGCTACTGTTACTCAAGTTTATAACTGAACAGATGGAAACAGAGAGATGACAGCATATTAGAATCATTTTCTTTTGTTTTTGGCATCACGTGGTATGTATGCATGTGTGTTAGCAAACTGTAATTATTGGGCACAGTGGACTGGATAAGTGTTCAAACAGCTCAATTAGTTTAAGGTTTTGCTGACCCCAACTGTGAGGCAAGGGCTGGTTGTTAATGGGGTAAACTTGAATTTGGGAAATATAAAAGGAGGATTACTATGACCTAGTTTTACACCTGACACGTGCAGGGACAGGTTATGTTTGATAAGAAAACAACATGTACAACATTACCACCTACTGACTATAGAAAATTCCAGTTAATCCTCCACTGGACCATCCCAATAACAGCATCTAGTTGTTAGAGTGTCTAAGCCCTTTGTCTATCAGCTTACAATCTACCAGAGACAGGTTTTTAGGAGAGGGGACCACTATTCCCAGCTTAATTTTTTTCCCCCTGTTGGCTAACAGGATCAGTTTTACACAGCAATTTATTCCTAAAGCTGAGAACATTTATTGATTAGAATTCCAAACTTTTTCCAAAGAAATGAAACATGAAACACAAAACTCTAAACATATGCAATGATGGCCCACTGAGACAGTCTTACCGACTGCTCCATGTTACACTAAAGAGGATATTAGTCATTTACACATTCTTACAGCACTTTTCTACAAGTTACAAGGATCATTTTTCCCATCAAACACTCATACACTTGTATAGTGCTGTTTAATTGCAGCAGTTATGTTAAGTTTGTGAGCATCTTATTTTTTCCTAATATTACAGCTCATCTTTTAAATGTATAAAATATACCACTCTGCTGCCAGCAGACATGTATTTTTACAAATTGGCGGCACACACCACCATTTTTAATGGTAGTAAGACTGGAAAACCTTGTATTACGAAACAAGTAGATAACCACTTTTGTTTAACTACAGGAACTGAACGTGGAAGTCGTTTTGTGGTACTGGCTCCCAGTAGAGGATTTGTCCTCATCTTTTGGCATCTCCCTTTAAAGATCCCCACAGTGGATCATCTGCCTCCATCTCGCCTACGTAGCCAACATCCTTTGCCCCACATATTCACAATTATCGTGAGCCATGTAATTAAATTACTCAAACTAATATAAATTAAAAGGTACAAAGTCGGCCTAAAGTCATGTTTGCTCACTGACAAACACATCACATCCACAAGAGCGAAAACCAACATGACCGCCATAACAACTCGTGCAGACACATTTAGTTCAACACAGACTTGTCTTTTAAAATATCTACTTGCCTAATGTACTCACATTAAGAAAGCACTTTTCTATTCTTATGGACCACTCAAGGCACTTCACTGCATATCTCATCTTAACCAAGCATTCAATCATAATTTTATGCTATACACTTCAAGCACTGTACCTGCCTAAAATGAATATCTTCAGAGTGTGAGAGGAAGCTCGAGGAAACCCATGTAAGCACAGGGTGAACTTACAAACTCCATACAGCAAGGCCTGAGCCAAACCGGAGATTCACTTGTTGTGAGGTGATAGCAGTAACCACTGTACCATCATGCCACCGCCTATACATTACAAAAGAATTTACTCCAAGCTAAGCAAATGGACACTTGCCCTGGACAATCTCTGCTTTGAAAACAAAGAAACCTAAAATTCAGCATTCCCATCCTACTCGACTCAAGAAAGATCTAGGTTATGAACTTCCTGCTATTGTTACCACATGGTTACTGATAAATTATCCCAGGCCTAAATGATCTCTTATCAGGTCCAAACGTGAGTCGTTAAACTGCATGTTATAAACCTACTATTAACCGGTTTTTACCAATGTAAACACTCGAAAGATGTAGCAGAACAACAACAGCGTATCGACTGATCTTCAGATGATATGCATCAACTTATGCTCCTTAGTTATGCTAGTGCAAATCTGTCCTCACACCAGCAGAAGTGTGAAGAAACACAGCTGCTCTAATATTGACAGTAATGTGAGTGCTTTCCCTCCCACAACAGAATATTTATTTATTTTCACAATCATTTCACGAAATGAACTTTAGAATATTCACGGTCTGCCCTGTTAATGTCAAAATCCACAAACAATATACAGCCCACTCTTAATCCATACAGACTGCTTAGCTTACCTTGCAAATTTATGCTGGCTCAGAACAAGAACCTTCCCGCGCACCTCTGCCACTATCTTGCTCTTATCTTCTGGTCTGCCATGCTCCAAAACATGCTGAATGACGTAGTTACCGTACTGATCCTGCAGGAGGCAACAGAGGTGTAAGGGCAAGGCAAAGTCATCCCAACAAGATTAATCACAACAACAAAAAACAAACAAACTGTGAGATACAACTGAACATGATTGATACTCATGCACTACTTTTTCCCCCCCATTGGCCTCGATTGATAGGGTAATCATGCAACTCTACAATGATTGGCCGATGAATGAGCGACACCTCCATTTGTAGTATTTTGAATACCCTTACGTCATCACTGCGGAAGGTCAGACAAAACAGATGCTGCTGGTTTGTGTTGCTGACCAGGTAACACAACCAATAGCATCTTTGCCCCTTCAGAAACGGGTGATAGACAGTTACGGGTGTAATTTTAGTGCGGCAAGATGGAGACAAAAAATGAACTGACCAAACAACAAATAACACCACTCAACTGCCAAGCTTGTTAAAGTGGTAATTTGTTGAGTAGGTAATGCGAACTCCACCTTTAAATTTGAAGTATTTGCCTCCCAAACCATTTTCTGTCAATCTGTTTTAACATGAACTTGCATTATGTTGGTTTTAAAACACCATTTGTGAACTATTTGGTTATAAGAGTTTCAAACTCCTAGATTTGAATCAAACAATTATAATTTTAGCAAAATGAGAATTAAAAAAAATAAATAAAATAAAATAAAAAGGGAAAAACAGACTGATCAAAAAATGCTGTAGGCAAAAGAGGGATCATCAGACAGCAGATTAGCATGTCCCTAAATCCTCTGGCATAAAGCAAGAAGGGAGGAAAAAGGAAGAACAGGCAGCTCAGTGGGTTAGGAAAGGACCATAAGGGTTGGGAGTTGGAAAACTATCTAAATGTTAAATTAGATTCTTTACAGAAGAAAAGATTAAAAAAAATAAAGAGGGAAAAAGGAAGTGAGCACAGGGACATCCGCGATAGAGGCAAATTGCTCTGACCTTGAACAGTGCATCACGGGACACTGTATAATATGTTTTGGGTGTCATCTCCAATGAAACGCCTTGATATTTCTAGATGGAATAAGTGAGGGGGGCAGGTGGATGTTTAAATAATCACATATGTCAGATGTAATGTCAGCTAACAGCACAATTACATTCATCCTTACACTTAGCAGACCACAACTACACAGGAACAATGACAGGCTAAAAATATGAAATGTTCAAACATGAAGGACGCATGCAAATACGCGACATAAAATGATAAATGTCAACAACGATCAGTCGCAGCTAGCAAAAATAAGGTAGTCAGCGTGAAGTTTAAAATGGGACAGAGAGGAAACTGATGTGCACACCTGGCCCAGCTGTTCAGAGTGCTGATGAAGCTCTTCCAGGATGGGCAGAGTTTGCTCCTGGGTGCAGTGCTCCAAGATCCTTTGGATAACTCTGCAGCCATAGGGGTGTGTGGAAAGTACAAAAACCTAGAAAATAAAAACAGTGCTTATTGTACCATGTAGTGAAAGAACATCAGAGGTTTTAGATATTAATGCAACCCTACAGCTCACATGAGTCTACAAAAAATAAATTATACTGAATGGTAGTTACGTTATAAGGCAGCTTATTGTATGGCAGCTATTCTAAAAAACAAAAACAACAAACACTAAAAAACAAAAACCCACCTGTCCTTGGAAGGCATCAATAATGAACTGAAGAGCCTGAGGCTGGACACATTCAATGCACTTCTGTACCACATGGTTCCCATTCTGGTCTTTCACACACTTCAGCACATGGCCGTCAAGCTCACGGACAATGTCGCTCTAAATGGAAGAAAATGATATCAAATTAAATCAAAGCCTTTAATATGAAGGACGAATAAAATGCTTTTCAATAGAAAATACAACTGTTATAAAGAAGTGAAATCTCACTTACAATTACCTGCTGGTCTGAGGAAATTGACTCCAGGGCTTTCTGAATGACCCTGCAACCATACATCTGCAACGCCAGGGGAAGGACGTGTCCGCGGATACGGGTCGCTAAAGCAAGTTTCTGTTCTGCACTTCCAAACTGAGACAACATAAAAAATATATTATATATGCCGGAATCTATTACAATATGAGAGTAATTTATTATAAATGGAATCTAGTTTAGTTTATACTGTGCAGTTACTCAAAAGACACATGGATGAACTTTAACACTCCCAACCTCAAAGAACTTTTGGATGACATAATTCCCAAATACATCAGTCATCAGTTGGTATGCTGCTTGCAAAATCTCTCCAAACACCATCTGTCTCTCAGCAGGAGTGGCCCTCTCTAGCTTCTGCTGGATAAATCTAGATTGGAGAAAGCAGGGAACGATTAAAAAGACACTTCGAAGAGTGGACTCATTATAAAAAGTGTAACACTGCAATGTAGTTTTTTGCACGTTTTCTTTTTTGGCTAAGGCTTAAATTTACGAGACCTAAAAGAAATTCATTATTTCCCAAAAGCCTATATATTTAATTGTGCGGTGGCATTTTCAAGCATTAAATTAGGTCCGTCACCTGGATCCGTGCTGGTCTTGAGAGAACTCCACCATGTGTCCAGGCAAGTCACGGAGCTGGAGGTTTGGAAAACGGTTGTTCCTGAAGTCTTCCAATAGGCGGCTGCGTCCAGATGGCATGACATCAGAGCGGCTGTAGCGGGGCCGTGAGGGAGGGAACAACTGGCTGCTGGAATTGAACAGACTGGACGTGCCGCCTGTGCTCCGGTATTTGGCCTCGGCTCCGGGAGCTGCAGAAATGTAACGGCCACTGCCATTTGTCAGGCCACCTAGGATTAAATAAGACAATTTTTAATATTTCATTTACAAGCATCAATTTCACTGAAGGTGCCCCTAACAGGGGATGACAACTTAAAGTTCTATTCTATTTAAGTCACATCCTCACTTACGAACAGGATCAAATGCTTCTTTATTTTCTACCTCAAAAGCAACATTCGACCAAAAGGTAAACATCCCTTCTTTAGGCTTACCTAGGTGAAGGCTTGAAGAGGATCCATGGGAAGAGGGCAAAGATGGCGGAGGAGTGAGTGGGGAATGACCTGGTGTAAGGCCAATGGGGCTGGGTGAAGAGGAGTAACCCAGGCTGTTATAAAACGGCTGCCCAATGGGAGTTAAACTGCTGCCACCTCGTTTGTATAGGTCAGAACTTGCCAACAGGGAATCCCTGCGGGATACACTGCTACTGGTCGAGCTGGATACTGAAAAAAAATCATAAACAAAGCACTTTTAGAACACACAACTTAAATTTAACACAAGACCATTTTCCTCTCCAAGCAGCACGTTGTTTAGCCACTGACCAGAAGAGCCGAAACCCCCAAGAGCAGAGCCCAGGCCAACGCCAAGAGATCCGCCGGTGCTGCTGAAGCCCAGGGAGGAGCTTGGCGGTGGGGCAGCAGAGGTGTGAGAGAAAAGAGAGCTGCTCTGAGAGGTGTTGGGGACTGATCCAGATCCGTAGAATGAGCTGGAGGGCAGGCCGCTGCTGGGTGGAGGAGCCTGCTGCTGCTGCGGCTGAGGTTGAGGCTGAGGCATGGAGCGGTACAGTCCGTTGGCTGGAGGACCAGACATGTTGTTACCGGAGCCAGATGCAGACACTGCTGCTGCTGATGGAGAGAGATTATTGTGAGAGGTCAAAAGTGAGGAAAGATCACATGAGTGGTACTAATCAATTAAGAATAGAAAGAAGTGGGTGTGCGGGACAGACATTATAGTAGGCATATCTAAGAAGAAAAAAAAAAAATCCCATCTCTATTAATAATACACACACATATCATTTGCACAACACACCACACAGAAGCACTCATTAAGTTATCATTTTGAGAAGAGGACATCTATACAAATCAGATCGCTACATGTGTGCATGCAACTGTGCCTACTCAAAACAGCAGATCTGGCAGATTGCTAGAGAACTGCTAAGTGGGTGAAGTCATTTTACCATAGATAAACACAAATGACAAGCTCAAATATAAACAAACAATAAAAAGCAGAATTAAACATAAACATATTCAGCTATTTTTGGGAGAGCCACTTTTGCATTTTAAACCATCAGCGTGAACACACTTTGTGGAAGCTGGAACTTCTTGGCTGAATCATTTTTTCCACCTATATTTAAAGGTTACTGCTTATGTGTGGTGATTAAACTCGGGGTAAGAGGCTTGGGAACATATTAAAGTAATGAATTTATTCACTAAAATAGCTAAATGAAACATTGCTCGGTGTGTGTCCTCCCCACACACAGAGTAGAGACAGCAGTGGTAACTGCAGGAGACAAACACTGCGAACAGACCAAATTTAAACCAAACTATGTGATCTGCTTATCTGATCAACGTCACATTTGGTTTTGTGAAGAAGGTGTCAGTGGACAAAATAGGAGACATAGTCCACAGGAGACGGAGAGTGATCTTTTTAGAGATTTGAATCAGATAAAATACAGTCACAGAATTCCAAATAATCATCTCTAATGCAATTAGATTAGCTAAATGTGAGTTATATAGTGCCAAATCACAACAGTTACCCCAAGGCACTTGAATGCAATGTAAAAACCCTAAAACAAACCATCCACAAATCCCCTCTGAGCAAACAGTTGGTGACACAGGAGAGGAAAGAATTCCTTAATTAAAACAAATGTTTTAAAAAAATTCCTACCAGCTTGTGCCGCTGCATGGTTGATAAGAAGTGGGGTTTGGACTAGACGAACAGGCCCACCCAGACCGGTGCGGGCACCAGGGCCCATTACCAAAGCTCCAGTCTGGTCATAGTAAGCTGCAGGGGCCAAAACCTGATAACCTGAGGAAGAAACAAGACACACAAAGAGGAGAGAGTTAGTAATTACAGTTTACTATTACTACACAACATACTTGGAGTGTTGTTAGAAACACTGTTTCAGTTTTTTGTAACTACTACTCACACACTGTATACACTTAATGTGAACCAATAAGGGAAAAAAAATAAAAAAAATGTATTTGGTTGTGAGTGTCTTTGGCTACATTGCAGTATAGCATAAGTATGAAATGGTAGACCAACCAGGCATTCCTGTGTATGCCAACGCAGGGTTTGCAGCAGCTGCTGCAGCTAGGGATTCCTGCTGGCTTTGCTGGCCTTGCCCAGGTGTAAGAGGTCGCTGGTTGGTTCCAGTGCGCATCACCTGGCAGAAACGGTTAAAAATACTGTTACTGGCTTTGTACTGAAAGGGAAGCAATCTCAACTTGTTGTCACAACAAAAAATAAACAAGTGACTAAATGAGGAACAGCTAAAATATAGCTAACGTGTTTTACCACGACTGTGTGGTTTGATCAGACGTCACGAGTTGCTTGGAAACATATACAACCAACCCCAGGACAGTTCTGAATCAAATGCACAACTGATGGATCTACGCCGCAGAAGCCCCGCCCACTTTTAACTTTTCTAAATTTTAACAGCAGGTCTTCATGGATGACTCATTTTCAGGGTCATCCTGTCATCATAAACATTCTGCACACGATAACTGGTCACAGACCGATGACTGAAACCAAATCCTGAAGCACATTTTTCATACAATCATATGAGGCCAATGAAGTAGGGAATTAATACTGGTTAGAGAAATTATTCCTACCTGTGGTTGCCCTGGCCCTGGCCCTTGACTGGATGCTTGCTGATTGGCCGAGTGATTGGCAGTAGATGCAGGCTGCTGCTGGAAAAGATTAGCTGGGTACACACCCCAAGGGACGCCGTAGTACTGTGGTGGAACAACTGTGGGGCCTGGAGGAGGGGAGAGAAAAAAAAAGAAAAGAAAAAAAAAAAAACCACATCTGAAGTTATACATTGGATCTGGGCAGAAGATAATCAAGAGTAAAAGAAATAAAATAATAATGATCTGTTGGATTTCAATGAGAACTTGCGGATGAACATGTGCCATGTGATCACCTGCAAGCGTTGCTGCTGCTGCCAACCCAGCAGCAGTGTAGGGATCAGCTCCAGGTGGGGCAGCATTAATGATGTAAGGGTTTGGCACAAACGCAGGAGCAAGGCCAGCTGAGTAACATGAGGAAGAACAACAATATAATTCTCATTCAAAAGTCTACGCAACTCAAACAGAGACAACCTGAGAGACAAAGCAGTTAAACAATACTGCAAAAGAATCTGTCTCACCAAGATGCTGCTGCTGGGCTGCAGCCAGTGCATATTGTTGCTGCTGAGCTGCAGTGAGCTGTTGAACAGTCAATGGATTAGACCTCTGGAACAACTGGAAAAAAATAAATAAATAAAAATCAACAAACTGCTCACAACCTGCAGAGCAAACTACCAAACAGACTTTGTGCATTTAACAGACCTGCTGCTGAGAGTTGTAGTCAAACAACCCAACTGGAGTCCCTGAAGAGTCCACCTGAATCTGATTACCAGCATAGTCAAATTGTAAGGACTCCACACCAGCTTGCTGCTCCATACCGCCCATGTTCTGGGCCTCCTGGTTCTGGAAATCCTCAGCTTGGACCTTGTTTTGGGAGGGGTTCTGCTGTTGGAGAGCATGAGGGTGGTGGTGCTGCCCCATCATCTCCAAACCTGTCTGACTGGGACCCATCCTCTCCACAGCCTCAGTGGGAGAAGCTTGACGGCTTCCAGGAGTTGGGCTAAAAGAACAAAAAAAACAAAAACAAAAAACAAGTTGAGTTTAAAAAGGACCACCATATTTATACACAACTGTTATTTGGGGGCGAAACAAAAGTCTAAAAACCCTCAAATCAACTTATAAATGTTCATATTTACACAGTCTGATATTTTATATTTAGTTTTTAACTGAAAAGCTATATATACTATATTAGAGATAACATTTTTTCCATTTTCTACTGGTTAACTTGTACCATTGTAAAAGGAAAACCTACTTGAAGTCTTTACAGTCTCTGTCCATGCCGTTCAGCAGACCTCTTCCATTGGCTTTAGTAGGATCACTCTCCTCTCCCACCTTCATCTCAGGGCTTTTGTCGTCTTCAAAAGGCGACACCTTCTCTTGCGCATCAATTTTCTCTCTCCCATCTTGGTCAGCATCTCCTGCACCCTGTGTAAATACGAAAGACCGAAAAACATTTAGACAAAGAAATGCAATCTCCACTTTTGGTAAGATCGATGAGATGCATGAGTTTGGCTTACATAGCCTCCATTCCTGTAGCGGCCATCCATCTTGTCACCAGGGGACGAACTCAGGACGTACTCCACCATGCTCACGCCGAGACCTCCGCCTTCTGAGCGAGGTGAAAGCACAGAATTGGCATCACCATTGCCATGGAAACCCTGGCCTGGCCGTCGCTGCACCATGATTGGCTGAGACACTGAATGATCTGAACGAAAAGTCGTAATCAAATACAGTGGCAAGCGAAGTGAACCCGTGGAATTACATGTTCTTCTGCGTTCACTGGTCAGAAAATCTGATTTGATCTTCATCTGAGTCACAAGTAAACACAAACGTGATGTTTGACCCAAACAATCTCTTATGTCCTTCTTAGAAGGACATAAGAGGTTTTTCCCTATGTTAATACTGTCCATATGTACATAGCGCTGCAGAACTGTACCACCCCCAGCATGTTTACACTGAGTAGGAGATGCTCTGTATCTCATTGTACAACTGTATAGTGACAATAAAGGCATTCTATTCTATTCTATTAAAACTTTAGATTGCTGGTAGAAAAAGTAAGGGAACCCTTGGATTTGACAAGTGACTGAACCTCCTGTGGCAGCAGTGATTTCAAAGGTTTTCTGCAGCCACAATCAGGAGGAAGTTTGAGTCATTCTTCTAGAATTGTCTCACTTCAGCCATGTTGTCAGGAATGAATCTCTAGCGTGAATTATCCTCGAGGTCATTCTTCAGCACCTCTATTAGATTAAGAAACTGGGCTCTGACTGAACCGTTAGACCTTCTTCTTGTAAAAGGAACCTATTATACTTTAGCTCATTTTCAGCCATATGTGAATGGGCACAATGGTCAGTGCTCATAATAAACATGCCTATTTCAAATAATCAGCTACGGTTAGTAAGTAATCCCTTAATGCCATACGCTCAGGATTCAGACTGTTCTAAATGGTTAATTTCATTTTCCCCCCACTCTTAGCTCTGTGTGAGGTCACTTAGAGCAGATGTGCTTAATATGGTCATCTCATGCACACATATCTGGCTGCAAGCTCAGCAGCTCCACTCACCTGCTGTTCTAACCATCCGTTTACGAGGGACAACCAATCAGATAAATGTTAGATAAAAAGGGACAAATGAGATAAATGAAGAATAATTTGAACTCAGGCAAAGGAAGCGCAGGCTTTACTTTGCAGTTTAGCTACATCATTCAGTACTGCAGTAGTGCTGTAAAGGATCAAAGTACTCCTTTAGCAAATATCAGGCAAGGTTTTATGGACAGCAGTGGCGCTCTAACCAGCGATTTAACTACCCATCATGTCCACGCAACGATTGTGATTGGCCTGTTCAGTACTGCCGATTCTTCCTGTGCATGTCCAGCTGCTTTTTTGCTGTAGTTTCTTAATTCATCAGTGAGAGAATAACTGTCATCACTTCAATATAAGGAATAATGATCATAGCATCAATGTAAGGATTCACAAATGTCTGCAAATTCCTGCAGGCAGGTTGTTGAACCTACCAGAATAGATGTGAGGGAATGCAGCAGGTGAAAAAAAAAGAAAAAAAAAAAACTTGAGTGGGAATTAAAGACGGGACAAAAAGCCCCACCATTTTATTGGTTTCTATTGGATGACTCCGCATACAAATGACCAGGACATAACCATGAGGTAATCCGCACAGAATGTATTTTGCACAAGCGTAAATGCCGCCAATGAAGTCAGGCACTTACACAGGCTACACCACAGGCTCTACAAACACTCACTGCAGATCAGAATCAGTCCTTACTGTCCTAACCAGGAATGATTTATAGATGGTATTCGTGAAGGGAGATGTTTACCATTTTCTAACATAGCCTAGTCAAAATGCACCATGATATATAATTGAAAATAATTGTGTGTGTGTATGTGTGTGTGTGTGTGTGTGTGTGTGTGCAATTTCAACAAAAAATAAAAAAAAGCAGAAAAAAAAAACCCTGGTTTGTTTATAATTGTAACTCAGATGAAGATCTGACCTGATTTTAAGACAAATTCCAAAGGGTTCACTTGCTTTTTCTTGCCACTGTATTTATATCATTCTAATAGTATTTATATCAAAACGTTATAGCTGGCAGGCACCTGTGAAAACTGAGATATTCCATTCCCAAACACATGACTGGAACAGATATCTTAACCACATATGCAATAATTAATTAGAGAAAAGACATTTTAGAAGACACTCACGAGATGATCCCCATGCATTGTCTCTCCACTCTTCTCCAAGAAGCATTCCTTTCCTGCCATCTTTGGCCAGCTCATCAGAATCCCAGAGCTTTTTTGCTGGCAAAAGCTAAGAAAAAACATAAACAGCGTTTCTGAATGGCGTAGAAAACCATTTGCATTTATGATTTCAAACTGCGAGTGCAAAGGGAGACGTATTTTCGACTCCATATGTGAATGAGATGTTTGAGAACAGAATGTTTTGAGGACAAGTTAAACTCACTAATAATTAATTGGCATAATTGGAAGATATCAGGAGAAATCACTTAATTGAACAATCTAAGCTTCAATTAGACTGTATTTGTACACAGACATGGGGAGTCACTGACTACTAATTCATAAGAATTTTTTATTGACATAGGATTCAAATGTTTATTATTTAGTGTAAGTTGGACTAATTACCTATTATAGACACCAATTACCTATAATTGGGGCTATTACACTCAAGACCTTTGAGCAACTCTCAGTTAACTTCAAGTCAGTTCAATAATGCTTTTCTAAAGAATCCGTACAGGTTTTCTGCTTCAGACTCCTCTTAAAACAGATTAAATTCTAACTGGAATCTTTTTCCCCCTAGAGTGCTCTGGCGAGGCAAACAAGTCAATGACCCAATCCACACTGCCAGGAAAAAAGGCTGGTTGAGCTTGAAGATTTCTAGGAAAGTCGTGCCAAGTTTTATGACCATTGTTAACAAGATTTGTCATTAGTAAGAAAGTCAATGCTGCAATTGATGCTTTAACCAAACACCAAGTAAACAATTTATTTGCTTAAGTGAACCGGCCATTTTAGTCTTCTTGTTTCATAAAATGAGAAAAACACTCCTATACAACACAGTTTTACCATCACTGTACACTGCACATAGATTTACATGCAGCAGCCTGGGGGGTGGGGGGGTCTGAGACATAAAATATGAGAAAATGTAACTACATCAGTGTAGCACACAGAGGAGCACAAGGTGTTTATCGTTTATAAAAAATTATTTGTAATAGCGTTAAGTCAAAAAGCTTTCAGAAAACCCTTTATTAGGAAAACAAACATTTAGTGTTGTTCAGTTGTTTCTGTATTGTGCATATGCTTGCTAACAATAAAACAGGGACAGGTGAGGGTTTAATGGATTTCAATCAAAGGTAAGATGAACTAGTTTACAATAAATCTGTATTTTAAAGACTCTGTGGTGGTGGTGGTGCAAACATTGAAGCTTTAAAACTAGTTCAGCATTTCTATAGTTTCTCTAGACGTGGTTTCACAGGACTGAAGAAAGCCATACTTAAATCTGGCCTCTGTAAAATAGCAACCTGCGGATGTGTACAGTCACTTTTCAATTCTAGAGCGGCGGGGAAAGAAGAAAATAATTAAATAATAATCACAGAAAACTGTATAAGAGTGAGGAGAGTGAACGATATGCAGACAAAAACCCCTCGACTCCAAAGCAAGAGCTTGAAAATCATAGTTCATTTCATCCACTGCACGGACCTGAGACAGATTTAAAAAAAGGTTTTTCATGAACATTTTAAATTAAACAGCAATGATTTAACAAAATGTAAACTGTAAAATTGTACCTGCAATGCTAAAGAGTGCTTGTTGTAAGAATATGTGACAATTCAATAGAATACATAAACATTCATAGCAAAAAACTAACATTTATTCTTTAATCTGTGCAATTGTTTTTACATTACATAACATTCTGGTTTTGTGAAATAAGCCAGACATGAATTATGACTTACACAGCATTTTGAATATGCTGTTAAGCCAATAAGAGAATGTTGTTTAATTCTCTTACATGAAATCCCAAAGCAAATAGTCCTGACTGTTCGACTTATGTTAAGGTATCTGACACGATCATTTAGCTTTGGTTATTGCATGACCGCCCCCCGGCCCACTATACACGATGTGTTAAGGAAAACTGAAAATGAAAATAAAAATCTGAGAAGGACCTTTAAAAAAAAAAAAATTTTTAGACTAGGACCTATGCAGAGCTAAATACAAAAAAAAAACATCTGCACAGACTACACATGATGATTTATAAAGAGAGGCGATTACACTCGTTCTTCTGCAGGGCACAATAACTTGCTTGCATGAAACAGAATAGTTTGAATGAAGTTTGAAAGAAGAAAAAAAATGAAATAACCTAAACATGAGACGGGGCTTTGTATGTAGCAACAAAAAAAGCTGCAGAGCAGCTTAAACTACTGTTGAGACAGGATGTGAGGTGTGGCTATTAAATGACAACACAAAGACAGGTTTTGAAATTAAAAGAGGATTGGTTTCCAGTGGCTTAACATTACTACAGACAGATTATAGACATTTCTCAATATATGGTCAGCAAAAAAGAAGCCACAGCTGTGGGAAAATATCTCCATCCATATCAGTATGCTGAGCTGTCCTAGTCAAGCCATTTCTGGCCAACTACATGTCAATCCTCCTTATTAATCTGATCCAAGTACCACACAACTTTATTTATTTTCCTTCAAAATCACATTTGCGTTTAAGAGAAGCACTTCCAAGTCTGATCCAACAGTGTAGAATAAAACCATGAAGCCTCTTAGACCACTAATGGAAGAAGACTTACTACGCTGCTTTGATCACTGAAAGCCCCGAGTGCAGCAGTCTGTAGGTGCAGAAGGGGAATAATTTGAAGGGGAACAGAATTAAAAGACAAGCTTTCTTCATTAAAGTTTAATTGCAGCATTTATTTCATTATTTAATAACCACACTTTCTATTACAACTCTGGCTCAGTCAACATGGTGAGACTCACACCCCTGTTGTGCTGACACAATGGCCAAAACTATAATCTTGCTGATGTCTGTTGTAAATCAGAAGCAGTGCTATGGCTTTTTAATACTTGTAGTAACAGACTGGTGATCTCTGAAATCTGCACTCCAACCTTCACCTCACGTTTGACTGGGCAAACGGCTGTGGACAGACCTGTCTGTAACTCCAATAATGACAAAGTACTACATTTAAACAACAGATTGTTTACTTGCTGTTTATACCAATATAACAATCAGTGAAAATTGAGGACTTGTTCTGTCTGGTAATTATACTAAACTGCACATCACCGCATGCCTTAGCTCAGTAAAACAAAAAACAAACCAACTGTTTACCTGATCGATATGATTGGCATCCCCAGTAGGCCAGCGATGCTTGCTAGGTGTGCAACTTACAAGCTGCTCCCCAGGCTGCCTCTGAAAGAAGTACCCTACTGTGGCGTCATCCTGAGACCTCCCGCTCAGCGGGGGCTGTGGGGTACCTGGGGTAGGGTTAGGAACCCTGTCCATGCCCTGTATGTGTGGCCCTCCAGGAGCCTGACCAGCTCCGCCAACTGTGGCTAGGGGCCCTCCGCCATGAACTCGGACACCCCCAGACTCAGGAGCACCATTTGCATGCAGCATCCCACCTCTCGTCTCCTGCCAGGCCACGTCATTCATACCTAGGATGCTGCATGGAATGCTCATTCCACGGGAAAGCCTAAAAAACAAAACAAAACAAAAAAAAAAAAACAGACAAAGTAAGATTTACTCACTGAAATGTATATTTTCTTATTTCAATTTCACTTGCATAAAATTGAAAGAAATCTTATTAGAGGATATAGTATCTCTGTGTGTCCTGTACAATTACATATAAATGCCCAATAAGAAACACTAGGCTATAAAAGACTCAGATGTAATTTTAATTTCATTATACAATGTAATGTAGCACCCATTACAATTTGGTGTTTACGGCATCATAATTGGCTTTTATGAAAGCCCATGCTATTATAATGCGACCATCGTGGACTTATTAAATCCTCCTTGAGCCTTCAGACAAAAATCAGCTTTTACATCCCATTAAAGATGTTCATCCAAAAGAATAATAAAATGATAACTAATGCTTTTAATTTTCCTCGCTGGGACAAGACTAATTCCCGAGCTGCTAACAACACGCCAGGGATATAGTTGTCTAATTCTGCTTAACTATTTGTGCTACAACAGGTTAGTAATGTTTTGTTAAATTAAAAAGATCGGGCCAAGAACGAAACAAGCGACTGACATCGATGTTGGTGGCTTATAAGAGCAACACCGCTCGGTAACGTTGTCGTTAGCCAAATACTAGCTGGTGACCATACGACTGGGGATACCAGCAATAAAGCTTCGACTACCACACAGACATACACGCATAAATGCAAATATTCAGCGATAGCCACGACTGATTCCTGAGATGATGTAACGAGCTTGCAACAACGTATTCAAATTTGAAACTGTTCATTGTGGCACACCAATTAGCAGCTTGGCTAGCTAGCCTAGCCTAGCCAGCAGCAAGCAAGCCGCTGTAATAATAAGGAAGCTACCTTAACGACTTTCAGCGGGGATTTGCGTAAATGTTTATTTATTTATTTATTAGATTGTGTTTGCTTTGTGGTTTGTTGCCTCGCTTCTTTTTATTGTTTACTTTTCCCCCCTCATGTATTTCTGCTAGCGGAAATCGAACATGATTAAAGCTAACCATTGGTTCTCTGGAGCTAACTAGCTAGTGCTAACCGCAAAGGGCCTGTTGTGTTTATTATTGGTGAGACATCAAAGAAATTCGCTTAATTCACTGCTGTTTTATAGTCAGCGGTTGGCTTTGCATGTTAAATAGAACACATTTTCTCGACTTATTATCCGATATTCACTGTACACAACACGTTACGGCCATCTCCGAGAGCTAACAAACGCTAATAGCCATGTTGCTGTTGTTAGCTAAAACATCAGCCAAACACTGAGTGGCTAAACAACATGGCCCCCCTTCAAGTTCCAAACAGAGGGGCCTTAACCGCTAAACAAAAGGGGAAATACTCGCACGGCGGCAACCGCTTCCAAAGCAGTCCCCTTACACAGCTTTGGATTCGGTTGTGAACAGATGTGAGGGCATACTCACGCGTTGTCGTGTCGAGAGAGGATCTGTGCTTGTTGCACGCCGTCAACCCGATTCTATATTGTTTTGTTTCCTTGGAGAGAGAGCGGTGATTTAGCAAAGCTTGGTAGTCAAAGCTAACAGTTTGTCTACGCTAGTGCCCCCTCCCTGTAAATAGCGTGAACTACGTAGACATGCGTATAACAATGTCAGTGTCAATTTGCCTTCCCAGCGTGCCTTTTGAGCACCAAACCCCCCTGTGTTAGGCAAACTAATATGTGGTATCATAGAAATTAGTCTCAGAGACACTTCCCCACCCAAAATCACTCTCACATTTCATAGGATAAACTGGCTTAGTCTGAATGAATCCTCATTAGACAGCCGGCTCATGTCATTTTGTGAACAAAATGCTGACTCAGTAATAAAAGTAGCAAGCCAATGTGTCCGGGAAGCTTATTTGAAAGGGAGGTTTCAAAGAAGAAGTACGTGTATATTTATCGTCATCGTGCTGTGATTTTAGTTGATTTCGCCTGATTCTCAGTCGGGTGGATCCTCGTGGTCAGTGACCCCTCCCTCCTCCAACGCGAGAAAAACCCGACGGGACCCAATCACCTTTTCCTTTACAGACGGTGATCTCACCTCCCCATTTCCGATTGGATTGCTATATTTAGGAAAACGCCTTACGCTTTATAAAGAGATTGCTGTAGTTTGTGGCAAAAGGCTCCGGAGTTAGTGGAAAGAACTGACTTGAGGGACGAGTTTGACCAGTATCTGCTTAGAGTTTAAAAGCTACTGGACTTGACACGACTAAATATTTACAACTGCCGACTTTGGACTGAGCCGCGTTTGAGAGCGAGAACTGGGAGAGGCAGCAATGGCAGACATACGAAAGAAACTTGTCGTGGTGGGCGACGGTGCATGTGGGAAAACATGTCTACTGATAGTATTCAGCAAAGACGAGTTTCCAGAAGTGTATGTCCCGACTGTGTTTGAGACGTACGTGGCGGACATAGAAGTGGATAACAAGCAAGTCCAGCTGGCTTTGTGGGACACAGCCGGACAAGAGGACTACGACCGGCTGCGGCCGCTCTCCTATCCGGACACCGACGTCATTCTGATGTGCTTCTCGGTGGACAGCCCGGACTCGTTGGAAAACATCCCTGAAAAGTGGGTCCCTGAAGTGAAACACTTTTGCCCGAACGTACCCATCATATTAGTGGCCAACAAGAGGGATCTCCGCAACGACGAGAACGTGAAGAATGAGCTGTCTCGGTTGAAGCTGGAGCCAGTGAAAACAGAGGATGGCCGGGCCATGGCCACGCGCATTGGCGCATATGACTATTTGGAGTGCTCAGCTAAAACCAAGGAGGGGATCTGGGAAGTATTTGAAACGGCAACACGGGCAGCTTTACAGAAACGACAAACAACCAAAGGTGGCTGTTTCAAATGCTGTGTTTTAATGTGAACTGACTCTGGCTTGGGCGGGGGGCTACTGGGACGCGCAAGAACAGACGTTTCCTGCGTTGGGGTCTGTGTCTGGGCATGTGAGGGCAGTGACCATTGTTCGGACACTCCCTCGAAGTCGGATGCCTTTGCTTGAACCAAAACCGATGACTGCAAACGGAGCTGATTGGAACACACACGAATATCTGATGGCGGGTGTAATGTGGGGGGGAAATACACTGGTTATGGCATGTTGGCATGTTCTTTTTGGGGTCACATGATCCCAGTCTGACTGGAAAAAAAAAATCACGAAGCGTTTGATTTCAGTGGGCGACTTTTCAATCCCCTTCTGCATCTTCTCGTGTAGACGAGAAGGCCTGCTGGAGAGTCGAGATGACTCTGCTCTCTTTTTTTGTGTTTTAAAGTTTGCATAGGCCACAAGCCTTATTGCCAAGGTTATACTGTGTAACAAGTAAAGCAAAAAGAACAACTGCACTGTTATTTTTAATATGAGGTAATTGAAGTTTGATCTTGCACAAGACCAGGATGCTACAGCAACTCATAGAAAGAAAGCTTGTTAAAACTGCAAGTATTGCCAACTTGTTGTTGTTGGTTTTTTTTTTTTTTTTTTTTTTTTTTTTTTTGGGGGGGGGGGTGATATTTTAGGGCTTGGAGCACAGCTAACAATAACGTATAATTTTGATTCCACAGTATTAAATGTCTTTTTCCCCTTCAAATTATGCAGCAGGTTAGATTTGATTCAAGGTTGACAAGACTACACCTGGACCAGTCTTGAAAAGGGCTAACCACAATGTCCTGTAGTTTTGCAGGTTTTCAGGCAGAAACTCTGTCAGTATTAAGTGGGAGTCATGTTTTACAACTTTAGTTTTTTATGTTGCTACGCATGCTTTTACATAAGTTTTAACTCATTTTGGCTAATTTATACAAACACATTGTCCTCTGTACATATATTTCTGTACAGCACATCTGAACAGCATCTTTTGAAGCACATACAGTATATAGTCCCATTTCCATCCAGCTGTCTCCGTTCTTTCAAACACATGGGGGGGAAACAGCTTGAAGTTTTCTGTTTGGGCACAGCGTCATTTAGAGTGGCACGGAGGATATTTCCCAGACACAATTAAGCACATGAGACGGTGTGGCATGTGATGGCCTTGCTCGGTGAAGGGCGTTTTCTCAAAGTGTCATGAAACTGCTGTTTATGACCCAACAGCACACGCTCATGTGGGATTAAGCCATCTGATGGCAACACTTTATTGGAAGTGTTTCATGCAATTCTATTAGTAGAACACTTATGTAATAGTGACACACACTTAAACTAAAGGGCTTCCCTTTGATTATTAAAACATGAGAAAACGGTAAATGTGAAGTACTAATGATTATAGAGCTGTTAAACTGAATTAAATACAATTGAGAAAGAGAAAGTTTTTTTCTTTTTTCCCTTTTTCTTAAAATCTCAATGTCTTCCATTATGACAGTGAATGTACCTTAAATTTATGTTGTCAAAAAATGTTACTGAAAGCTAAAATCAGTGTATTTTGAGCTGACTTTTTTTTTTTTTTCTCATTCTTGTGAAAAGGATTCAGATTTTCTTTTTTTCTTTCAGTGTCAACATAAGTGTTGTGTAACTGTCCTCTTGCTTGATAGTGGGAGTGTTTGTTCATATGACTGTGAACATCAGTTACAGAGACTGTTGTTAAGGGTGAAACTCTTACTGTTCATGTTTTGCTCTTTTTACTTGTTATTGGAAACAAAAAAAGATGGATTTTTTTTGCTTTAAACACTTACTTTGTGTTTTACTAAGAAACTGCGCTGCAGGCACATCTGTGTTTAAAAATACTTTCCAGCCGAAGTTACAGTGGCATTTAAAAGTCACATTCCTCCTGTCTGCTGTCTGTTGCTGTCCTTTTTTTTTTTTTTTGCTGACATACAGCACAGGAATGCATTGTGCTGGACTAGTTAATTTCCCACACCGGCCCCCCTCATGTGCCTCTGATTTGCAATGATTTTAGGTTACTATTTGTGATAAGATGGTACAGTTTGCGTCTCCTCATACAAAAGGAAATTGTGGAATATGCCAAACCTATCTCTTTGTAAGAGTTTATTTGATGCCATTGGTGTAATTACACAATGCTTTCTGTGGAAGAATGGTACAATTAAAAGAGGGGGGAAAAAAACAGAATGTAAGGGAACAAGTGGTACTGTTCTGGGAAAGTCAATAAAAAAAAAAAATCAATGTGTTTCACTAACTGCACTTTTTTCCACTCTTGTTGCATTTTCCTGACACACAACTTTCTTTCCTTTTATCGTACAAAGAAACATTACGTATACTGATAAAATAGTTGGAACCTGCTGGTAAATTTAGAAAATTCACTCTATTAGTATTTCTTTCTTTATTTGCTTTAATCAGGATCCACTGAACCATCACTTTGATTCAGGCCTTTGAAACAGGAGTAAATCTAATGTACTTGTGTATTTGCAGTTAACTTTTGTATGTTTTGCTGAAAGAAATTTATGCTAGTTCAAAATACCTGCTCTTCAACAAGTGACAACATTAAATAACACTTATACGAAAATGAATAATTATACCCCACTATACAGATTTATGACCTAAATGCCCAAAATGAACAGTACTGGTAATTGTAAAAATCCTCTTTTGTTAATATTACAATATGTTAAAAATAAATATTTTAACTGCTAAAATATAATTATTGTTGTTATCCATGAATTTCCACTTTTACCATTTTACAGAAAAGCTGAAAAAATATTTAAAGCACATTATTATTATTTTTACTACAGTTATTTACAAACATTCCTGAATAGAAAAATCAATTTTAGTGTTTGAATGTTATGTTTGGTTCATATTTGAGATCTCAGAGAAGAAGTTCATATTTGGGTAAGAAAACATTGGATTCAGTTTTTCATTTGCCTAATAAATAATAAATAACAGCATCATTTGTTTTAGTTATAAATATTTTCTTGTTTTTATGACAGACAGTCTGATAAATTTGTCGTCGTTCCCATTATTATGAATATGTTTACTTTTAAGAGTCTCATAGTTTACTCGTTCTCATATTATTTGCAAACCCTTTAAAGATTTAAGGTTGTTTATACTTCTAATGACTTATTTATCACGTTACACGAGGCAATAAGCTGTATACTTATTTCACCACTTCTCATGATGACACATAGCCTGTAGCTGTCCCCAGACAAAATAATCCTATTATTCCAAAGGGGCAGTACATTTTGAGACTTGACTTCTAACTATTGTTATAACCCTGGTCAAAATGACTCTGTTTCTATATTGTGATTGTTTTATTATAAGAAATATGTGTGTGTGTGTGTGTGTGTGTGTGTGTGTGTGTCACAGAAACTATTTGTGTCCGATCTAAAATTAGACCAGAGGATAAAAATTACTAGCAAGGGTGTATTGCTGTGATCTTTAGGGAGTAAGCTTTTTATTGTTTTAAATCTGTACAGGAAAACATAAAACTACATGAAGAAATATTTATAGTCCATTAGCTTCCAATCTTTTTAACCAGTCAAGGTAAACTTTATGTAAAGAATGCACAGACATGAATGCAGTACAAACTGTATTTATTGATACCCAGACAGGGCTTTTGTTTTAAATAGTACAAGACACAAAGGGAGCACTGGGCGTCTGTTGTGAAATAATAAACAAAGGAACAAACATTATACAGGCATAATTTTTATTGCTCAGTTTGGTTTGCTGTTATGAAAATAGATTCACTATTACACCATTGGTTACAAAACACAGAAAGTCAATACAGACACTATATCCTATATCATTGTTAGCTATGGTTGCTTAGTTGAATTTGGCAACAAATGGCAAAGGGATGTCAACCTCTACTTTTTGGTCACTTACTCTAACATATTTTTCAACATTTTTGCTTTTTTCCTTCAGGGATGTAATGGCATTGTTGTGCAGAGTATTAATGCCTTTCACCATTGAATTAATCCAGGACTGGATGTCAGCTGTGAGTTGTTTACTAGATATGTCAGCCAAAATATTTTGGAGTTTAGCAGTCACAGCTTTTAGATATTCCATTACAACTCTGCAGACCTCTTCAACCGGCTTGATAAAGCCAGCCAGAACAGGAGAGTTCATGGCATCGTTGTATGCAGTACTCACAAAGTCAGAAAGTGTCTCCAGATTCTGGGATTTCAGAGTTTGGAGAAGCTTCTCACTCTGTTGGATGGTAAACTGCATGATTGCTGATAATTTCTTTACAATGTCCTCCAGCCGGATATCTCTAAATTTTCTCACAGTAACAACCACTTGATCCTGGATTTTCTTTAAAGCTACCAACATATCGTCAAGAATTTCCTTTCCACTGACGATGCGATTAGAACCTGGGAAGGTGAATTCAGTGGCTTGGAAATAATCAAGTGCCGTTGAAAACATGGAAGAAAGGTACTCTGGAATCTTATGGATTGCTTCTTCAGATACATCAGCAACAAAAGCAGTACATTTCTGATAGACCTCAAGCCCAGACAGCTTCTCTTTATAGCCAGGAATCTGGAACCTAGTCTCTCTCAGAAATTTAACAACAGCATCAAGGAACTTTTCAACTTTCTTCTGGTAGTTTTCGAGGATTAAAACAGTATTATCTGTGACAGTGGTCACAATCTTGCAAGATTTTACTGATTCAAGACTGTTAATAGCCCTCTTGAACATCACATTACCCTGCTTTTTAGCCTGTGCAAAGGAACCTTCTAGTCTTCTAACTTGTTTGTTGACCGCCTTGTATGTTATGACAGCAGATTCAGACACTATTTCCATGACCGCAGGCACCTGTTTCTTCGCTCCGAGCATCATCTCGTATGGTATTTCCATATTCCAGGTTGTTTGAAGGTTCAGCTTCTCAGAGTTGATCACAGACATCTTCAGACCCAAGATATCAATGTCTGTGGATGGCTCAGACTAAACAGGACACATAAAAACCAATAAGTTAATTATTTAAATAATACATCATTTAGGTTGAAAAAAAATCAGCTTTTATTAGAAAGTGCATCGATAGTAGACTATTATCTTACCGGGTAACGACCATAGAGTCTTGCTTTCACTTGTGCCGGTCGCTTAGCCTGCATCTGAACTGCAATGAGTCCTGCAGATGGATTGGAAACTGAGACAATAAGGCCTTCTTCTGGATTTCCAGTAATCTCCTCATAGATTTCCATGGTCAGGTCAAGAATGTTGACCTTTGCTGTGTTTGTGATGGCGATAGCTACATTTTCAGTAGTTAAGAAGATGGTGCTGTCATGATGTCCCTCTAGCATTGAATGTTTCACATTGAGGAGAGAGGCCATTTTAAATCCACCCATCACGTTCACATTGGTGTTGCCCTCAATCATTCCATTCAGGATCTCAAATTCAGATGTTGAAGAAGCATCTAGTTTGATGGCGATGCTGTCCTGCTTTAGGATGCTTGCGTTAGTCTTGAGAGTGATCATTGGTGTCTTCATGGAGATCTCATAGGTCATATCACCCATAACTGGGATCTTGATGCTCTGAATTTTGGGCAGGGTGATTTTTGGAAGAGTTACCTTGCGCAGGGCAGAGGGCACACGCAGAGTGGGCATTGTGATGAGGGTGAAGTCAGGCAGGGGAATTGTGAATGTTGATGTCTCAATGTTCATCATGGGAACCTTATAGGCAGGGACAGTAATAGTTTTAGGCAACTCAGTGCTATATTTTTCATACTCTTCCTTTGCTTTGTCATATGATGTAGCGAGTATGGCAGCAGCCTTATCCTTGCCATTCATCATTTTCTTGTGCAGTGTCTTGAAATTGGTGTTAAACGCATTGATGACTGGATCCATATTGATGTTAATGGCGATCAACTCATGGTTCTTAGTGTACTTCAGCTTGGAGCTCATATCAAATGTTTGCTGTGTTGTGATTAGTAGATTGCCCAGACCAGTGTCTTCCCACAGTGAGTAGTCCTCCACTTTTGTTGTCTTCATGTCAACAAATGGCAAGGTAATTTCAGGAATGGTGATAGGCTGCTTCAATACATCAAGATTGGCATCTCCTTTGATTTGGGAATACAGGTTAATTTCTGTTTCTCTGTTGTCCACAGCAAAGTAATGGGAGTATTTGTACTGGTTGAATCTAGCCAGACCTGTCCAACTAGCCTGCTGCACTTCGGTGTTCACGGTGAAAGCAATGTCATTCTGGAGATCTATCTTTCCAGACAGCTTTAATGGAAGGGCAATTTTGGTATTTGCTGTGTTCTTGGTATCAAGCTTAAGCTCATTAGGTGTGACCAGAGCAAGGGCTGAGTTTGAGAGAGTTCCTTCAACCTGACCAACCAGCTGTGCACTGTGAGAGGCAGAGAAATCAATTTTCATGTCTTCAACCTTTGCCTCGAACTTGAGTTCTGCAACGCTGTTTTTAATGAAAGGTGTTTCAGTCTCAGCCTTGGCATCAACAACTACGTGGCTGAAAATGCATATTTCAGCACCAACATTCTGATTCATTTTCACAAACTTGCTGTCTGTTGTTCCAGTGAAACTCATTTTGGCTTTATGGAAATCCATGACCACTGACAAGTCGCTCTTGTGGCGTGCCTCATCTGAGAAGTCCCGAATTGCATATTTTTCTCTGGCCACATTGTTAAAGGTCAGTTGGATGGAGCCATCTTTAAGCAGGAAAACTACATTTTCTTTAATCTCCATTTCACTAAAGATGTTAAGGGCAGGCATGTTGATGCCATGTACGTACGTAGTGACTACGGTGGTTGAAATTCCATTTTCCATGTTGAAGACTGCATTGTTAACAAGGGTTGCAGAGTAGAGCTCAGTTTTTGCTGCTGCAATAGTATCAGCAGAAGCTTCAGCTGTCAGACCATAGAAGGTCATTTGACCCTTATGGTCAAGTTCAAAAGACGACTGATCAACCTTGATGAGCTCAGAGATGGACACATGACTCATCTTGGGCACAGATAAATGTGCACTGGCTTCCACAGTGAAGTCAAGGATTCGCAAAGTAGATGTAGTCTTTGAGATGAGGTTCATTTTGAACTCTGGTGTATCAGAAATTGTTGTGGTGTTCTCCAGGTCAGCAGTGGTTGTGAGTTTATAATGAGGTGAAATAACTCTGAACTCTCCATAAAGTTTTCCAAAACAGGGGATCTTGCTCATTTCTGCCACTTTCTCTTTCAGCTCCATAGTGAGGGTGTCATAATCAAAGGACCTTACTTTCTGGATCATTCTGATGAAATAGTCACTCATGTCATCAATTAGCTGTTTGAAGTCAAAGGCATATAGCTCATTCAACAGCTCCTGAACAGGTACCATTATGTTTTTCATCACAGGCTGAATGTCAATTGACCTGAGAGCATCAAATGCACGCTGAATCTTTTCTCTGACCTGATACTGCTTCATCATTTTAACAATCTCATCCATGAAGGCTCCAATCATTTTTTCAACTTCAAAGCTGGAGAGAATCTCTTCAATTTTGGTATAAATCACTTGGAACTTGTTCTCAATGTCATGTTTCTTCATCCAAACCATTATGGTGTCTTTGATAGATTTCAGTATGTTCATGACTTTTTCAGTTGGGAGCTTGGGTGTCAGGTTGGTGATGTAGTTTTCCATTGAGCTGATGAATTTTCTCAGGTCTTGGACAAACAGGTTGAAGTCAAAGTTGTTAATGGCCTCCTTTAGTTCTGCCACCTTGAGCTGGAACTTGGCACTGATCTCATACCTGTTGTTGATGTCTTTTAGCATCTCAATGCTGTTGTCCATCAGTACCATCACTGTGCTCTTCATCTTTTCAATGAATGCAGGCAGATGCTCAATAAATGGGATCTGGAGAGAGTGACTGTCACTGCTCTTGTCATATTTCACAAATCCAGAGATGGCATAATTTTGACTGGACTCACTGAAGAGGAGAGTGGAGACTGCTCCTGCCATTTCAACACCCATTCTTTCTGCATTGTTGTAGGCACTCATTTCCTGTTCAAAGGCGTGCTCATTTACTTTAGATGTCACCTTCAGCGCGACACTTTGCTCTTGGAGGTTCAGCATGCTGCTGAACTTGTTGTCCATATTTGTTGTAATGGTTGGTCTGCCTTCTAGTTCATGTGTGGTTGAAGCTCTGTACTCAAATGACTGTGTGAAAAACATGGGTTGTGCTCTCAGGAGGAATTTGCTGTATAATTCGCCACTCTGCTTTCCATACAGATTCACTGCACCATTTGAATTGAAAATGGAATCAATGTTCAGGGTGAAGGGTGCAGCCACAGTTGCAACTTTGCTGTCCAGATGAAGAGATGGGGAGTTGAAGTTAGCCACATTGTTGAACTTCATGGTCAGGCCAGCAACCTCGATATCAGTGGTATGCGTCATTTGAGTTCCCAGGAGTTTACCGTTGGTGTTATACTTTGCAGACAGGACCATGTCAATAAACTTGATTTCATAGGTGTGTCTGAGCTCTTCCTCTGAGAAAGCTCCCATCACTGTTCCAGTCAGCTCCAGGTTGTAGGGC
The DNA here is from genome assembly GCF_018398535.1 of Haplochromis burtoni. Taxonomy (NCBI): domain Eukaryota; kingdom Metazoa; phylum Chordata; class Actinopteri; order Cichliformes; family Cichlidae; genus Haplochromis; species Haplochromis burtoni. The sequence continues at coordinate 1,408,125 of NW_024582408.1, read as the reverse complement.
TCTGCCTTGAACTGGGCATCATTCACGAAGCTAACCTCCATTATCTTCAGGTCATTTTTCACAATAACTGAGGCAGCAGAACGGCCCATGTTGACTGTGATGTCATGCTTGTAAGAGTTGCTGCTGTCAAGCAAGTTGTCAGTCTTGGACTGCAGGGTAAAAGATCTCAGTGTAAGAGACAGTGCATTTGTGTTTTCAGTCTTCATCTCCTTGAAAGATCCAACCATGTTGTTAGAGAGAGTCAAGCCATCTTCATTCACTCTGAAGTTCACTCTGTTCCTGCTGTTAATATCAAAGAGGTTAGCCTCAAAGTTGCTGTTAAAGTAGACTTCTGTGGTTGCAATCTTGCCTCTAATGGTGAGCTCTGCTTTGTTTTCTTTAATGCCTCCTTTTGTTGTGAGAGACATGGTGGCACTTGAAGTGTCAACTGTACCATGGAAAATATTCTCAAATGTGAATGGACTGTGCTGGGCGGTTGTTGTACAGCTGGTGGTCAGGCCATTGGTGTTCAGGGAAAAGGCGGCCTTGTGAGAGGCGATGCTTGAAAAGATGTTCATGGAGGCCTCAGTGTTGACCTCCATGCCAGAGGGATTAAGGGAACCGGTAAGCAGTGAGTAGATACGGTTGCTTGTATCATCAGCTAGATTCTCTATTCTGAGACTGGCCTGTCCTCTAGAGGCAGCAAAATCTATCTGGCTCCGAAGCATCCTCTCGTTAGCCTGTGTCTGAGAGCTGGACTGGATGGTAAACTTGAGATCCTTGTACCTAAGGTTAATTTTGGTGTTGTGCACAATGGGGTCGCTGTTCACTTTAGTGTTAGAGTCAAACAGAAGCTCTTCCTCTGCATATGATGCCTTCATCTTGTTTTCAAGCTTCAGGTCTTCAGACTTCACATTCAGTGAACTCTGCATTATTGCTTCTTTCTTCGCTGGGTCGACCGAGAAGGTGTAGAGATAGGTGGTGGAAGCGGTCATGGGTCCAACAGTGACACTTCCATTTGTGTTAACATTTCCAAAAAACTTTTTAGAGTCAAGGGTCATCTGGGTAGTAATAGTCAGGGAGGTGTCCAGACCCACAGGGGCAACAGCATGCACGTTGTAGCGGCCAGTTGACATCAAACTGTCTGTGACTGCAATGGTTTCCTGAACATTAAAACCTGTGGTGATCAGCATGTGTTTCAGGGAACCATCAAGAGTGAATTCCATAGTTTCCACTTCTGTGTCAGTGATTTTGGTTGCTCCTTTAGAACAGACAAATAAAAAAAATTAACAATTCGTATCAGCGTCTATGTTTTTTCTGCACTGTTCAATAACAAATGTATAGTTTATAAGAATAAAGAATAAAGAATTACCCTCAGCTGAAAATGAGAGGAATTTGATCGGACTGTCAGCCACAATGTTGAATTTGGCCACATAGTTAGGAGACTCTGCAGTGTTGTTACCAGCAGACGCTGTTGCCTCCCACTTATAATAGTTGGTGTCGACCTTGGCAGCCATTTCCACCATGCCCATCAGAGGCAGGGTGAGATCATAGTCAGATGGGATGTTAAAAGTTGGGATTTGGATTCCTCGTGAGGCAAAATCTATGCCCAACTTCAGCATGGAAATGTGTGGAGTGGTGACCATTTGAGGTATCCTCAGCTCCTCAGATGATTTGCCCCCAAAAGGAACTGGGATGGTGATAGTCAGACGGTCCTGGTTGAACTGGTATATCAGTGTGCTTTCACTGTTGAAATGGTGAGAGTAGGGAACTCGTTAAAATGTTGTATTTATTCAGTATAAGGTTTGAAAGGTTTTTTTTATTATAATAACAATTATGAAGATACTAGTTAATGTTTTTGCTTCACTTACAGGTTCATGAACAGGTTTTCAGGCACAGATGGCATTTCCATCATAGCTAAGCTGTTCCTCAGTCTCGCCATGTAGGGACAATCAGCTGAGACTTTGTCCATCCAGATATTGCTGGCCTGATTAAAACACATCATATTTCTTATGATTCAGTCTGGACAAACTAAAAACTACGAAATAAACATTCAGTTAGTATAAAATTCTTTTTACCTCAATTCCTTTGTTGAGGATGTGTCGTAGTTTCATATCAGTCTCGATAACCCGCTGGTCCATAACATCCTCTGCAATCTTCCTCAGCCAGGCCTGGACGACCTTAGTGTAATGCACTGGGACTTTTGTTTCAGCATTCATGTTGGACATCAGCTGAACCTCAGCCTGCTCTTCGCCTGTGACAGTAAAAAGACAGTGTTTTAAACTGTGCCTGACATGACCATTCTTTGAGCTCCATTGCCACTCTTCTTGAGCAAAATTACCATATTTGAAGGTGACTGCCTGAATGGAGGAGATCTCTGGGAGCTTGACATCACTTCTGATCTCCATGGTGAGTCCGTCGGCTTTGCTCATGGTAGCAGTGACTGTGGCATCTGTCCTGAGTGAGGGGACTAACAGCTGAAGCTGCAGCATGCCATCAATCATAGCCTGAAGCCTATAATTAATAATAAAAAAGCAGTTAATTTCTGCAATGAGGTCAGTGGAATTATAGTAAAGTAACGGAACAGTTTAGGAAAATATTTTGCTGGGTTTACTCACTTGGCACGGCCAGTCAGAGTGAGTTGAGGCACGTTCTTGTTGGAGATCTCGAGGGTAATAGATTTGCCTCTGGCATTGCTATCTGTCATGCCGAGCTTGACGCCCGCCTCAACATCAAAGTCAGGTATGTTGATCTGAGTGCTGAAGACATTTCTGTTCCTGTTGTATGTCATGGTGACTGTAGCCTCAGTAGGCTGAGCACCTGACGTCACAGAGTCAGAAAAAGGTTAATCACTTATCTGTATAACTCAAAAAAAGAAAAAGAAAAGAAAGAGGCAGCACATGTAATAAAATTCTTGATTAAAAAAAAGCAATATTCATACCTTCGGCTCTCAGGGTCATCTTCACAGAATTAACCTTGTGGCGTCCGTCCTTTTCTTCGCCATAGGTGATACTGGCTGTGTACTCAGAGACCTCTTTAGTAGGCTCGATGTCCAGAGCAAACCTTGGGTAAAAATAAAGTCTTTAGTACATTTTTATTTCTTTTAATGCAATTTGGTACTGTGCAGCAATAAAATCTATAATCTCATGTGCATATATCCACCATCTGAGATGAGCTAAAATCTTTTCATCTTGACCTATTCTTGACCTATTCTTATCTGTATTTAACCATCTTCTTTTCAACTGTACCACAATATACTAAACAATATTCAGCATTAAATGGAAATATGTTACATGATCATATTTAAGGCATTTCCATTTCTTATTTAACAAAGAAACAAAGCAAAACCTGACTTTTTAAAGAACATCTTACTCAGTCTCTCCGTTCAGGGGGAAGTAAGGAGCAGCCGTCTTGCCAGGAGCGTCACCATGAAGTGTTTTTGTGCAGTATTTGACTCCAGAGAAGAGAGGGCTGCAGCTGGAGTCGGCTAGTCTGTGTGGGATCACTGTAGCGTGTCCAGCACCCACAATCATAACTTTGTTGCTATTTCAAACAAAGAACAGCAAAATTACTTTACAACTTCTAACAACATTATTAAGCATACATAATATATGAAATGCAATACGCTCCCTGTTGGTAGTGTTCTTTATAATTATTCAATCAATATCACTTAATATCATTTACTTGTATTACACAAAGTAAGTTATCAGATTTTTTTTTTTTTTACCTGATTCTTAAGAATTTCATGGTGCCCTGTGGAGCAGGGATGGAAAGTTTGACCTGGTTTTGCTCCATGGTGATCTTGGCATTGAAAGAGCTCTCATGGTACATGTTGGTGTGCATCTCAACTGAAGAGACAACAAATTCAGGCACATGGATTCCCATCTGAGTCATGAACTCAATCCCAATTGCGGGCATGAACACCAGCTCCTGGAAACAAAGGGGATCACAGAAAAATTGAAGTGTGTGGGGAAAGATGACCAACAGTCAGGATTAATATGACTGAGAATTCTACGTACATGTCACAGAAACAAACAATTAAAACAGCAACATTGTAATAACAATTGCTGTTTTAGTATGGTGCTAAACACAGGTTAAATACAGTAGATGGAAACCTTACCATGTTTGGAGTCATGCGAAGACCTCCTTTTGCACCAGGAGCAAAGGTGCCAGACAGAGCAAATGTCAGAGGCAAGCCAGATGCTGTTGACATCATGAATTTGTTGTCCATGAAGATGTAATGGGCAAAAATCTCATTGCGAGTGCTTGAAATCAGGTTAGACATGACCTGACAGGGAGAAATACAGTTAACAAATAGAGTTTTTCAGCTGCAAAGAAAAAATAAATCTATATAGACACTATATTAATGACTGCAGAACACTACCTTTGTAGGTACTATCCTCATGAAAATGTTTGCATACATCATTGCATTTTCAGCAATAGACTTCAGTTCATTGGTCTTGATGTAGCCAAGCTCAGCTCCCATTAGCCTCAGGTAGGCCATGGCCTCTGGGGACTCTCGGTTCTGCAGGTCTTTTACCAGCTTGTTGAGGTTGCGGACAATTTCTGTTGCAAGGTTTTCAGGAGCCTTAAGAAAAAGGGACCAATATGTTAGATATGTTGGTGTGAGTGACAATGATACGTTCACTAAGAATAAGAGTGTTTAACAGAAACAGTTATGCGAGTGATATACCTTTTGCCCCTCTATTTTCAGTGGAGCAACCCATTTCTCCAGAACTTCCTTGATCTTTGGTGACATCTGTTCTTCAGCCCAGTACAGAGCCTTGGACACTGTGTCAGGGAAGAATCCATTCTTGCCAAACAGAGCCTCAATGGTTGGCTCAAAGCCTTTTCCTTCCATGCCAACCTGCCAAAAAGAATTTAATAATATGAATACAAAAATGAACCAAGAGTTGTTGGGGTTAGGTCCCATCAAATAAAATGAATCCCCATGAATAAAGTTCAGCGTTAAAGGTGTAAAAATGGCATAAATAATTGTGCGTGAGAAGCACTGTACATACCTCCCAAATATCCATGCTGTAACCAAAAGCATTCAGGGTAGTTTCCAGCAAGACTTCTCTTGGCAACGTGCTGCTGGGATCGAAAATGACATTGCCTTGAATTTTGGCCGCCATGCTCTCATGTGCCATTCCCAGCTCATAGTTGCGAGATTTTGTGGTGTAGTCGCTGTGTGTAGAAACTTCTGTGTCCTGCAGGGCATCCATTATTTTCTCCCCAAGCCTGGAGTGAAGATTAAAAGTAAAACTATTAGCTGAGTGTAAATAGATGGGTGCCCAAATCGGCGCTATATTAGTATAGAACAACACATTAAGCTGAAAAATGCTTCATTCTTACTTTTTGGTCTCTGAATCAGTTGAGGAAATGATGTTGTAGATGTGGGAGGACACAAAAGCCCTGATCTGCTCGTTCTGCTCTTGGTTAAGCAGCTTCTTCACCACCTCAATGTCGCTGTCCTCGGGGTTTCTCATCAGTATCAGATAAGCTGCCAGACGTTTCTGCACAGCGCCCTTGGGATACTGGCTGACCCTCTGGAGGTTGGCACGAATCTGGACAGGAAAACAATTTGAAAAAACAGTGACTTAATGGTCTTTGTAGCTGCAGTTTGTCTCCACTATAAAACCGGGAAGCAAGGAGACTGCTCATGTAGAAGAGGAATGTGGTTAGTTACCTCATCTGTCACAGACATGCGCCTGAAAGCCTGGATGGCGGCCAGCTGCACGGACAAAGTGGTTGCGGGCTGTCTCATGCACTTGAGCAGGGTGGTCTTAATAGCAGGATCGGTGGCCTCCATTGCATCTCCCATGTTGCCAACAACCTGGACAGAATATTAAAGCAAATCATAAATCATGCAATTAAATGTTCCCTTTAAAACTTTTTTATCTTTGTCCTCAGGAAATGTGGGATCAGTGTTTTTTCCCCTCTGTATTGTCTTGATATAATAAAGTTTCTTGAATGAAAATGTAGTCTTATTCACGTCTTGTTACCTACCCTTAAAGTCAGGAAAGTCAGGTCTTTGTCACCAGCGCAGTCTGCACCCAGAAGAGAAGCAATATAGTTGTAGACAGCTGTGATCTCTGGAGTGACTCCCTCAGATTTATACAGTCTAGAGGAAAAGACAGACATTAGGGATTATGTATTAATTTACAACAGGTACCACAATTCAGTGTTACTGCATCGAGGAGAGCGTCCTTCAGAATGTCATATATTTATGTTCACTTACTTCCTGGCTGCATTGCTCAAAGCATACATGATGGGTTTGCTCTGCTTGTACTGAGCCATTGCCAGCAAGTCTTTCACCATCTGCTGTGAAGGGTTGGGCAGCAGCCCCAGGGCGTAGACAACAGCATCAACCTCAACAGCATCTTCATCAAAGGTCCTGAGAAGCTTGAGCATGGCGCTAGTGCATTCTGGTGTACCACACTGAGCCAGAGCTTGCCACGTCAGAGAGGGTGAAATGTCTGTCATCTCAACAATAGCCGAGTTCAGGGTGTCCCCCTTCAGGCCACGAAACTCTGACACCAGCTGGCGGAAAAGGCCGGCGCGCTTCTCGCCCTCGTTGGTCTCTGACAGAGAGTTCAGCTTCTGCATCGTGGCAGCGACAGCATCCATGGTTTGCACTGGGGATTTGTCGTCAACAACATCCATGGGCAAGTACCTGACATTGTCCTCATCTGTACAGAAATAAATCACAAGCAGTGGAAAATCTATTAGAATCTGGATGTTAGAGACACACGTAAAATATTTATATTGTTTTTTCCCCCCTATTTTTTACAAAATTTGTTTTCACACAACAGAAGCACTCACTGTGATCAAAGATTCTGTCATTGATCTTGGCAGTCGCTCTCAGAGTCACAGTCTGCTTCACCATAGCAGAAATTCCATATTGGTTTCTTTTTTCAGAAGAGAGAAATCCCCAAATGTGCGTTAGATTTCAAAGAGAATTCACAAAATTATTCATGAAAAATATACAAAAAGTCAAAATAAAACTTACTCATGGGACAAGGGCAGGAAGATGTGTTTCTCTGTGCAGGTTCCACTGGTCATGTGTTTCTTCTGGTTGTCAAACCTGTAGTTACAGCTCTGAGTGCTCCTGATCAGCTTGGACAGGCCGTATTTCTGACAGGCAATAAATAAATAAATAAATAAATAAATAAAAATTAATGTTTTGTCAGATGTTTGGAGAATGTAGAATGCTGGGAAATGTAGATGTACTTTGTGGCTTGACGTTGGAAGAAAAAAGGGATGGATGTTTGCTTTGTGGTTTTATACTATGGAAATATAGCTTGGGTTCATTTAATAACGTAATCAGACCATATTTTTTTCCTGATGATTGAGTGCTGATATTTTGACTCTTGGCCTGAGTTTGTGATAGCAGTGTCAGATTTTTGTTGACCTCTTACCATCCCAGAGACGAGAGCCAGGGGACTGGTGTCCTGTCTGCGGGCAGTGAACCAGTCACATCTGGACAGATCCCTGCTGACTGTCACATCAGTAGCAATGTCCTGTTTGTCGTTGACGGTGAAGTCGGTGGAGCACACTCCGTGCACGGTGGGCTGGAAATGATTAGGATGTTCAAAACAATTCAATATTCAAGCTGTAAGAACTGGACCTATGGACGTGCATTCCTTCCTTTAACTTATCTCTTAAATCAGGTAATCAATCATTCTTAAAGATTACCTCCATTATGAGAGCAGCGCATGTCAATAACAAGATAAAGTTATCTAGGACTTTGACCTGTTGCTGAAAATTGTCATTGTTGGAACATGCTGTTACAACAGTGTATTTATCTCCTTTGACTGGGCCAGCTTATCTGCACCTTGTGCAACTTATCTATGCATGACTAAACAACAAACTGAATCAGGCTCTACTTGGCGTGATTTAATTGCCAACTATGAAGCTATGAAAATTTTCCCAAAAAAGAAAAAATCAAGTAATAAACAAGTGAGGGGAGCTACCATTTCATTGTTCTTCTCCTCTTCCATCACAGGCACCATGAGAGCTGAGACAATTCCTCTCTTGATGTTGAGGATGTTGACGGGCTCATTGTCCTCAGGGTACAGCCTGACATCTGTCTGTCCTTCAACTGTGATCTTTAGAGTGTTTCTGTTGACGTGGACAGATCATCATTTACAGCCTGCCATTCAGGTCACTCTTTGATTTCCTCAGTTACCCTGGATCCTAATTTCTGAGAGCAATTAACAAAATACATAAATCTTTCCTACAAACAAGATGACTCACTTCTCCATGGCAGCTTTGAAAGCCTCAGCTCCAGCAGCAGGACGATACAGTGGATTCCCCTCATCGTCAACGCCAACAACCTCGCTCAGAGAGCAGTCTGTTGTGCGGAGGATGAAGCTACAGGTCTGGGGCACATCAACCTCAACCTGTGCAGCAGAATAAACAGTTTGTTTGGACTTCTTGTTTTACATTCAGGGTCATGAGATTGCTGTTATTTTTCCTCAGCAATGATCTAAGCTCGAAGACTTACTGTGCAGGAGACTTTGGGGCCGCTTTTATTGTCTGTAGCTCCATTCACAGTGTTAAAGGTCTCAGCTTCGTAGTCATACACAAATCTTCTGAAGTGCCTGTATCTTTTGGCCACTGAAAAGTATTTAAAGCATTTACAGCAATAGTTAGAACAAAAAATATTTCAAGCTTCCCATTTTGATTTTCCCGTTTTATAATATTAAATTACACATTGTAAAATATTTACTTTTAAACAATGACAACAAAGACACTCACAAAAGCAGGCTGGAGATGGTTCCTCAACACTTCCAACATCTTGCTCTGAAAAACAAAACCCCCCCAAACAAACGCACAAGCTGCCATTACAGTGCAACAACACAATTGCAAATGATTGAATACAGTAATTATGCCACATTTGGCCGCTCTCTTATTCCAAGCGTGAGTCTCTGCGCATTTGATTTGGCAGATTTTATGCCAAATACGCTGTCTTATGCAAGCCCTAAGGAATTTGAGTCTCCAACCCGAGGGGAAACCGGGGATTTTTGTTTGGGAAATGTTTAAGCTACACGTTAAATACAGTAATAAATACTACTAATAAAAAAACATAGTAATTTTATTTGTCAATGCCTTGCAAAACACTTAACACAAACTAACAATATTTACTGTAAATTTTTACATGTCGAAGTCTAATTAAATAGCTACACATTTGTTTTGCTCTATTTTAAAAACGTAAGAGACATAAACAGTATCAAATATCATCGTCTCAAATTTGTAAAATATGTGTTCCATTTCAGAGCAAGTTGCCAACTTTTCACAAAGCTAAAAAAAAGCATTCGTTACATATTTTTAAACAAACAGATTTAATTCACATACAGGTCTAAGTTTTAAAAATCCACTGCCTTTAAATGGAAAAAAATATTGTACTCACGGGCTAGTGTGCATGTGCCCAGAAACAGCACAAGGCAGAGCTTGTAACCCAACATCATGGGTTGAGCTCCTGGAAGCCTTAAGGTAAGAAGAGTCCCCCTCTTTCTCTGAAGACTAATTCTTGTGCTTTCGCCTTTTGGCTTTTATAGCTTTCAAGACATACTGTATGTGATTGCAGGGACTTGCAAATGTGTTGCCCTGGTTCCAAAGTCTGAGCAGTCCTTGTGGCAGGTCAAAGGTAAAAAGACTGTCTGTCAGCATTGGGTGGGGGTGGCCAGTGATTATTCTAAATGACTGTTGTTTTATTATTTCTGGTTTGAGATCATCCTGAGGTCATTAATATAGAATGCTAATGCTAATGCTTATTGTTAAAAAAACAAAACCCCCCCCCCCCCCCCCCCCCCTGACAATTTGTATCTAGCAGATAATTTATTATTTAGTGCTGTACTACTTTATGTGTTAGTAAGTAATATAGTGCAGTACAACATAGATTTTGTGGTACTAGGATAATACTAATGTTTATGTGTTATCATATATCATTCTATTTTATTACAACATTAATATACTCTTGCTAGCTAACATTTTTAATAACCATCATCAGTGTTGTGTAAGTTCTAATCCTCATGGATCAATAACTTTGTTTGTATGTTGCATTCAAAGCTCAGGTCACAAAAACATTTGGTAGTATCAGGATTTTGTTGACTTTCATTTCAACGCTGTGTGCCATTATTCTAAGAGGCAATCAGTTCAAACCGAGAAAGGTTTCAGTTTTGATTTTACAGAATTTCCTTTGGGATTAATAAAGTGTTTCTGAGTATTATTTCTTTGTTTCAAACTTATGACTGCATGAACGTTCATACGATTCAAAATATAGCTTATAACACAATTGTGGCACTATGATGTACTGCAAGTATGCGAACGCCTTCACATACGCTCACCTTTGCCTCATAGATGACTCAAGCAGGTGAACCTATATCGCCTGCTGCTAGTGTGCTCCTGCTTAAAGTTTGTTATCAGCATATATTAAAGCACGTCTCAAAGCACTAGGTGCTTTATGACATGCACATGGTAGATAGGACTCTAATGGGCCTAACCAGTCATCAGAAGTGCAGTGCATCTGCAGGGATCTCTAGGGTGGCACTTGGACATCCAGGGAAAAAATACATAGTGAAAGTGATTATAATGAGTAATTTCACTTATAGAATAAAATTAAAATGAAACCTTGAAATACCTGAATGGAAAACTCAAACCATATCTTCCTGAACAGGAAATATTCAGCCCAACTCCAATAGTTATGTCTTGCATTTGGGTGTAACATCATTTTAGGATCCACCCTAGACTCTTGTAGTCTTGTAATAGCCGTAAACCTCAACCGTGGCTTTTTAAACTGTTTATTCACAAAATAAGAAGAGTTTAGTTTTAGTTAATTCCACTTTGACTGAAATGACTTATACTGCAATGTGCACTATGCAATATAATTATTATAATATGACAAATGGCCTGAAGTAGTAAAGTGCAGAAGCTGCTAAATGAATGATAACCAGTGCCTCTCAGATCGCTAAAGGTTCAGTAATCCATAAACCTGCCCTTTGATTTCTCATTTGCTGTGGTGCATTCGGAATAACAGGGTGAAAGATGTAACTATGGCAAGGTTTCATAGCTTCCTGTAGGCCAGAGCCCCCTGGAGCTTTAGTCACTCCCAGTGGGAACCAGACTGGATGCAAATAAATCTCAGCAGTGGTGTCTCAGTATTTATGGCTAACCTTTCACCTCCTAAGAAAAGCCTGTGAAATCTTCTAGATAAGGCTCACAGGAGAAATGAACCCAAGATAAGTCGATCAGACACAAGAAGACTAGCTGATGTTGCACAAGAGTAACATCAGCACTGTGCAAATGGGTTACAGTACAGTATGTAGACTATATGGACTATGTGGACTTATGGGAATATAGGAGAAAATGGTGAATTTTTGGGACTAATACTAAAAACGCTATTTAAGCCCTTTCACTGACACCTCCTGTTAACATGTCTGTTTCTTTTGCCTCTGCTATTAATGATTCCATTTTAATGTCAGAGGAAAAGGAGAAACCTTTATAATAACAAAAATTGTAAAATCTTTTTTTTTACCAGTCTATCTTTGGACTAAAGTCAAGTTACCACACAGCAGATCATCTAATTTAGCAACAGGCCAGTTGCAGTGAACAAGATGATATGAGGTGACCAATCATTAGTTAGTTTAATGGAAAAAATGTGGGCTATTTAAAAGAGTAATATGAAATATGCATTGAACCTTTTTACTTGGCTTTTTTATGTACTTTAATCACTCGCAGTATCATGGTTAAATATTTGATCAGGAAAAGAAATATGAAGTCGGACTCGTTCGTGGGTGATGGGCTCCGCCAGGGCTGCCCTTTGTCTCCAGTTCTGTTCATAATTTTTATGGACAGGATTTCTAGGCGCAGCCAAGTGGCGGAGGGCTTTCGCTTTGGTGGCCTCAGAATCTCATCTCTGATTTTTGCGGATGATGTGGTTCTGTTGGCTTCATCGGGTGAGGGCCTCCAGCTCGCACTGGAACGGTTCGCAGCCGAGTGTGAAGCAGCGGGAATGAGGATCAGCACCTCCAAATCTGAGGCCATGGTTCTCAGCCGGAAAAGGGTGGAGTGCCCACTTCGGGTCGGGGATGAGTTCCTGCCCCAAGTGGAGGAGATCAAGTATCTTGGGGTCTTGTTCCCGAGTGATGGGAGAAGGGAGCCGGAGATCGACAGACGGATTGGGGCTGCAGCTGCAGTAATGCAGACGCTGCACCGGTCCGTCGTGGTGAAGAGGGAGCTGAGTGTAAAAGCGAAGCTCTCAATTTACCGGTCGATCTACGTCCCTACCCTCACCTATGGCCACGAGCTGTGGGTAGTGACCGAAAGAACGAGATCGCGGATACAAGCGGCAGAAATGAGCTTCCTCCGAAGGGTGGCTGGCCTCTCCCTTAGAGATAGGGTGAGAAGTTCGGCCATCCGGGAGGGGCTCAGAGCAGCTGCTGCTCCACATCGAAAGGAGCCAGCTGAGGTGGTTCGGGCATCTGACAAGGATGCCCCCTGGGCGCCTCCTGGGTGAGGTGTTCCAGGCATGTCCCACTGGGAGGAGGCCCCGGGGCAGACCCAGGACACGGTGGAGAGATTATATCTCTCGGCTGGCGTTTGAACCAGATGTTTAGTGGACGAAAGAGGGAAATGGCAGTGCTGGACATTTAGTTAATAGGTATAAAGTAATAATACTAAAAACCACAAAGCAGTAAACAAACATGGGAGATATATGTATATAAGTCATTAAAAATTAACACATATGATTTAAGAATGAGATCATGGCGTGAATGATATCTGTACTCTTACAGTTTTTAGTTGGCAGGAGACACTTCATTGCTTTAGAGCCACTCAGAAAAATCCCCTCTGATACTGTAGTGATAGTATGTTGTTGATCCGGCATGAGTCATAATGACATAACTGAAATACAGAGAAGAGTCAAAGCAGATAGAAATATCTTGCATTTTCTGTCAAATGTAACACAATAACTAAAGATTTACTGTCTTTAACCTTAATCCTGATATATTTTCATGATAAATATTAAAATTAATAAAATATACTATAATTTCTCCACAAGTTGGGTTGTTGTGTACATAAAAACAGAATTCAGTGATATTAAAATACCATAAACCACACATTTTATCCACAATTGAACACAGACGACATATGAAACGTTTGACTTAGAAATAGTACCATTTAAGAAAAATATGAGCTCAGTTTGAATTTGATGGACAACACATCAGGAACATAACTTAGTATAAAAGATTATGAGCCAATACACAACTAAGAGCAGGAAACCGAGGCTACAGCTCACGTGCGCTAACCAAAATTGGAAAGATTGGAATAATCATCCTGCTTTGTATGAAGTGTTCAGGTGGTGGGCCCCTTCACACCAGCTGAGGATTGTTTGCCTACCACAGGCTACTAGAGTATTGACAATGAGTTTGCATTCAATCTCAATCCAGTAGAGCATCGTGGGATGGTAGAATGGTCCAACATGGTTGTGCAACTAACAATTCTGCGGCAACTGTGTAATGTTATCATGTCAACATGGAGCAAAACTTTAGAGGAAGGTTTTCAGCAGTTTGTTGCATCTATGCCAGAAAGAATTAGGGTAGTTCTAAAGGTAAACAGGGGTCCTAGCAAAGTGTAATCACAAATTGTCAGGTAAGAGTATACCACCCTCAAATGTGCCTACTCATTAACCTTTTAGAATGACAGTAAAACAACATGTTGCAGTTTTACACTCAAATTAACCTCGTCCCTGTGCTTTATTTTCATGCTAGTCATTCTGCCTTAAAATAACTTACAAATGTTTTTGGGTTTTTTTGCATAACAAGATGAATATTGTACTCATCATTGTGAACTGGAAAAGTCAGACAATTCTCTGAAGCAACAAGAAAAGAACTACGTTTCAAAATCCTTGGATTAAAAACTAATGCAGAGACCAAATAAGACTCAGATCTCAGGTTTCTTTAATTCTTAACTTCCTTTCGAAGCTTTATGCCTTGTAGACTGAATGCATTTTATAGGATTTAAAACAGATGAAAGTTTCATCACACTGGCTCATGTATCACTGCCTCAAAGGCACAATAAATCAACCTAATTACTCAGGTTTAAAGCGTACTGTCTGAGAATGGAATGATTTTTGGCATGATCCTTGCTTTAAAATGTTTTAAAAGTTATTTTAAGTACGTTTAAATAAATCTAATCATGACTCTAGCAATGAAGCTGAAACGACCAATGCATCTCTTAGTACTGGACATCATTAGTACTGGGCCTATAGCTTACCACACTTATGTCAGAGTTTAAAATCAACAGAGTAGCAGATAAACCAGCTTTAGGAAGAAATCTTTACAATTGCTTTGACTTGGTCTGAACTACCATACCATACCAGCTTTATTTATAAAAAACCAGGGTTCACAAAGTGCTGTACATATACAAATAGCATAAGCAAAGTAAAATAAAAAAAATAAAAAAAAATAAGATAAAGCAAAATAAATAACTAAATAAATGAAATAAAATAAAACATGTTAAAACAAACTGAGTCAACCCCCTTGAACAGTGCCAAAGGCTTCATCGAATAAATACGTTTTAAGAAGAGTCTTAAACTCGGAAAGAGAAGAGGCCTGCCTAACGTGCAAGGGCAGATCATTCCACAACTTTGGAGCAGCTGCAGCAAAAGACAATAGCTCTGGGTGGCCTTTGCAACACTGGATCAAGATGTGCAACAGGTGAATCAAAGTAAAGCAATGCAGACATGTTGATTCCTGTCAGCTGATGAACAACACAGTGCTGGTCACTATTAAGTAATGTCTGTGTGTTTCTTTGGCAAGCATTTTATATACAGTGTAGTTGGGTATCAAACACCAACCAGGCATTTTTATTTAAATATTACGTTTAGTTATACGTGAACTTGATGTGTTTAACACGGAAAATAAAAATGTAAAAACCTGTGTACAACACTGTAAGACAGTGAAAGCAGCAAACTAAAATAGAAGAAACAAACACACACACACACTGCGACTGAACAGCTACTGCGTGTATGTTTGAACAAAAGGGATTTGAGTCATGGTAATAGCAGTTACCCAATATTTGTTTTTATAGCTTGCTTTAGCTTGAGAGACAAGAATATTACAGATGTTGCAGCTTTAGGAGAGCATCTGAGGTTTCTCTGCCTTGGTCAAGACTGAACTTGTGGAAGGTGGCTTTGGATGTGTCTTACAAAACCAAATAGGGATGTGCAACAGACATGTTAAACCCACCAGATGATGAATAATTGCAGCTATTGTTTACTAGATGTTTAATTTATTGCAAAATGTTGCATAATGTAATGCTTGTGTAAATTTCACAATGTTTGTTCACGTGTTTATGGTCAAGAAGAGGCTTGATTTGTTTAGCATCTGGAAACTTACTGTCCTGTTTAAGGAGAGCACTGGGAAAACACTGTCCTACGTCTCACTGACGAGTAACTTCTACTATCTTCAGGAACTTGATAACATGTTCCTGTACTGCTATGGAAGGGCAGTCATGGATCAAAGGTTTCAGTTTCTGGCAATGGTCCTCAAAGTTTTATCAGAGGTGCTGTGCTTGGTTTGCCACGACTTGTTTACGCTAATTTTATATAAAAAATGTCTTGTACATCGGTGATGAAATAAATACAGAGACTATGTTTTTGTTAATTACAAACATATGAAAAAAGAAGGTATACCCTCTTTTAATTGTAAAGTTTGTATAAGAGGACAAAACAAAAATCATACGGTCCTCAGCAGTTATCTAAATCTGATCTCAGATGAACAAAAACCTCAAGACATGTTACACAGTGTAATTGTGAATTTAACAAAAATTAAGCCAAAAAGTGCGAAAATCTAAGTACACCCCATAATTCAGTAGCTTTCGAGCAACCTTTAGCAGCAATAAACTGAAGTAATCATTTTGTGGATGACATTATAAGTCTCTTACATCATTGCGGAGGAATTTTCACCTACTTATAATGTTGCTTCAGTTCATTGAGGTTTGTGGGCATTGATTTATGTACAGCTCTCTTAAGGTTTCACCACAGCATTTTAGTCAGGTTGAGGTCTGGACTTTAACTGGAGCATTGAGACACCTTGTTCTTTTCTTTTTTAGTCATTCTGTTGGAGATTTGCTGTTGTGCTTGGGATCATTGACCTGTTTGATCTAGTTTCAACCAAGCTTTAGCTGTAGGCTGGATAGCCTCACATCCGACTCTAGAATACTTGGGTATATAAAGGACTCAAATCATCCCTCATCCACCCCCATGTTTGACAGTGGGTTTGATCTGCTGGTACAAATCTGCTGTTTGATTTTTACTAAACGTGGTGCTTTATGACCAAACATCTTCATCTTGGTCTTGTTTGCCCAAAACATATTATTCCAGAAATCTTGTGATTTGTTCAGGTACAACCTTTTACACCTGAGCTGTGTTGCCATCTTGGTTCTTGAATGTTCTTTTCTGGTATGAAGAATATTTCTCCTGGGAAGTCTTCTAAAAAAAAAAAAAAGCCACAGTCTTTTTTAATTTTGCTGTTGTAGACTTGAACATTTAAGATGCTAACTTTGGCCTGTAGAGATTAAAATAGAGCCCCTGGTTGTTTTCTTGCAGTTTCTCTGAGCATTGCATTGCAATTTGTTGGGATGTCCACACAGCAGTTTTGAACGTGAATAATCTTTCTCACTGCAGAATGATGCACTTTAGATTGTTTAGAAATAACATTATAAGCCTAGCCAGATTAATCGGCAGCAGCAATTGCTTCTTTAAGATTACTGACCACGTCTTTCCTACTAGGCACTGTGTTAACACACCAGAAGGCAAACTGCCCAAACATCTGCTTTTATAGAGGTGCTCACACTTGCTGACGATCAGTTAATTAAATGTATTTGATTAGCAGCACTGGGCTGATACCTACCCTCCTATGGGAGCAGTAAGGGTATACTTAGTTTTTCATGTTTTTTTTTTTTTTAATTTTGACTTAATTTTTGTTAAATAAATAATGAAACAGTTTAATAATTCTCTGTTGTTGTTCTTTTGTGATTGTGTTTCAATTATTTTAGAACCTGATAACCTGACCTAACCAGATAATTTTTTTTATTATGTCCTGATATGTACAACCTGAACACTGAAGAACAAGAAGGTATACTTTCTTTTTCACCCGAGTGAAATATATTTGAGAAAAATCAACAACCCTGTGAGCTTCAAGCTTTTCATGTTACCTATTTATATCTAAAAAGTTTTTTTTTTCACTCTAACACAAAATTCCATTACCAAAATATGTTAAGAATTAAAAAAATGTTGTGAGTGACTAATATATAAGTTAACTATGTTTTTTACAATAAGTATCGCGGCATGCTACCTCATACACATGAAAAGACAAATGCCCAGTCTATTTTTGGTTCTCATTAATTCAACAACATATGAGCTATCACAGCCTTGTAGCACTGTTTTTACATATTTTGTGAAGAAAAGGTTCCAGTGACCCCCCCTGGTTGCAAATAGACATTACATTTGTGCATCTGTAGGTTTCTTTGAGTTCCAGAATATCTTTCAAGTCAGTATCACTGTTGCATTTTTATCCTTCCTTCACAGATAAGAACTTTCCAGACATAAGGAGATATGCTTAGAAGATGTTGGTTCTCCTTGGATCTACCTTCATATGCAGAGGTGAGAAATAACCAAGTAAAAATACTTCATGCGCCGGAAGAAAAAAAAGAACAAGCAAAAAAAGAACAACACAGTAGGGAGATCACAGCAACAACCTAGATAAGTATAAGAAACAATAGATAATAAATACTGAATGCTACTAAGCAGCTACTAAGCACAAGGCTGAAAATGCAATGTATGCTTTGAGGCAGCAGCCAAGAAAGATATAGTCTGTGTCTGTGAACACACACTAGTGGGTATCGGGAGCCATAGCCCTGGCCCCCAGGACATGAAGCAAGCATTAGAGGAGACCCAGGCCCCAGAAACCTAGAAGCCCCCCAGAGAGCAAGAGCCCACAGAGGACCAACAGAGGGGCCCTGATTTTCAAATTAATGCACACACAAATCAATAAAGTTGGCCTCAAGGTTGAACATGAAAACAATACTTAGTGGTTTCCACATGTTGATATCCTTAAAGGCATTCATAAAACTACATAATTGATAATTCTGTCAATATTTAATTTTTTAGACTGCTTGAGCATTTTCTCATTTTGGAATTTATGTTGATCTTACTCACGATGTCAAGACCCTGAATTACTTTCCGAATGAAATCAGTGTCAGTGTGAATCTCTCTAAGAACGTAGTTCACTAGTTCCTCAATATAAGCTTTTAAGTCAACAGATGAAAAGAGCCTCTTTAGCTTAGCAGCAAGTGTTTTCGAGTTGCTAGTGTTACAGTTTATATAACCAAAATCTATTAGTAGATATTTAAAGTACCAAAACATTATAAAAGAAACAAAGTCACAAACCGCAAATAAATCCTTCAAATAAAAACAGCTCCTCATTTTAACTACAAGTTAATTTTAACTGTATCAGTGATCTTCAGTGTGTAGCTTCAAGCTTTGGGATTTTATTTGGGGAGGTTATTTTAATGTCCAACTTAGCCAAAAGCCACAGAGGCCTCCTTGTCATTAAGTTGTTTTTCATCTGTTGAAACCTCCACTCTACCAAACAGAGGAATAGACACAGTGAAGCTCTCAGGAATAACAATCTCTGGGATGGGAATCTTCATTGAGGAGATTTCCAGTCCATACTGGTTTAAAGACAGGTCTGGAGTGGTCAAAGCTGGTGGGGAGCTAAGTTCTTAAGTTGGCTTTCCTCCAAAAGGCATAGGGAAATAAGCATTTTTTATGTTGTTGAGGTATAAAAATTAGATTGTTTAAATATTTACCATGCACTTAAGTATTCAGGAATAGTGTCTCTGATAGGAAAATCTGCTTTCTTACTTGGCACGACCAACCAGAGCGCACTGAGAAACATTTTTGTTTATAAAATCAAGAGAGATGGAGTGAGTTCCTCTGCCCTTTGTGTTTCCATCCACAACACCCAGCCTAACTCCAGCCTTCACGTTGTAGTCAGGGATCTGGATGTCAACAGTGATAACATGCCTCCTTCTGTTAAATTTCATGACTGCTCTGGTGATCTTGGCATGGAGGCCACTGTCATGGAAAACATTCGTTTGCATTTCTAATCCAGGGTTGACATATTCAGGGATGTGAGAACCCATCTGAGTTACAAACTCAATACCAGCATAGGGCATGAAAGTCTCTTTAATCTATATGGAAACAGGAACAGAATTTAACACCTGTGATGATGTGGTGAAAAAAATGACAGGTGACATATAAACATATTTATGGAGCATTACCATGTCACGAGTAATCTTCAGTCCAACCTTGATACCGGGTGTAAAAGTACCAGAGAGGAAAAAACAAAACAGAAATAGGAAAAACGAAAGCAGAAATAGGAAAAAAAAAAAAAACACAAGGGAAGTGTTTCTGGGGAAACAATAACCCGACGGACCAGTTGCAGGAACCCAAAATATGGTAGGTGTGTTTTATCATGATTCATATATTACTGATGACGTATTTTTAGGCTAACACGCGTACCTCTCATCTTTTCTTTCCTCACAAAACCGATAGATCCTCCACTTCTTTTAAGTGTCTCCCAGCGCAATTCTTAGCATATTTTGGTTCCTGCAACTGGTCCGTCGGGTTATTGTCTCCCCAGAAACACTTCCCTTGTGCTTTTGGAAATCATTTTTTTTCCTGTTTCTGTTTTCTTTTTTCCTAATTCCGTTGTCGTTTTTCCTATTTCTGTTTTTGTTTTGTGTGCTTTTGCAGCGTTTTTCTTATTGCTGGTGTTTTCTTAAGTTGCAGTCCGTTTGGCCTCCCTGGGCCACTGTATGTCCATCTTTAAAGCAGGGATTTAAAGGTTCCAAAATGTGATGTTCGAATAGGGTCTACAGTCCTGTTTGTGGTGCAGAAGGCACATTTAATAAGAATCTGTGGGGTGAACAGAAGATCAAAGTTCATGTCAGAATACCATCAAATCTGGAGTAGCTTAGATATTTGCCAAAGA
Organism: Haplochromis burtoni; assembly: GCF_018398535.1. Lineage (NCBI taxonomy): Eukaryota > Metazoa > Chordata > Actinopteri > Cichliformes > Cichlidae > Haplochromis > Haplochromis burtoni. Next base: position 1,388,083 of record NW_024582408.1, on the reverse strand, counting down.
AGAAGGGGCTCGGACTGCTCTGGAGACGTGTGCGAGATTTGTTAAAAACTAGAACAATTGACTGCAGATTGTTATCCAGCAAAAAGAATGGGGGGGAGGGGTGGATAATTCTGTCCTCATCTGTAGCTGAATCTAAACTTTGAGTAATGGAATATTGCAGTATATATAATCGGTAACCACAGGGGTGGGCAACTCCAGGCCTCGAGGGCCGGTGTCCTGCAGGTTTTAGATGTGTCCTTGATCCATCACAGCTGATTCAAATGGTTAAATTACCTCCTCAATGTGTCCTGAAGTTCTCCAGAGGCTTGGTAATGAACTAATCATGTGATACAGGTGTGTTGACCCAGGGTGAGATCTAAAACCTGCAGAACACTGGCCCTTGAGGTCTGGAGGCGCCCACCCCTGCGGTAGGACAAAATCTATCACATACTACGGAATATAGAAAAAAGATATAAAATATTCCCATGTGCAAGCATTTCTGCATTATTAGCATGAAAACCAAAAAGCTGAAATATTAAGATAATTATAGGGCCATGTGTTATATATGCTTCATATAGGATTTTGAAAACTGATACCAAACACAGATATTTAGCAATTTAAAAATTGGTATATTGACTGATATACTGACACTCTCCTGGACCTGCTTGGATCAGCTGGTAATTGTCTTTGAGGTGTTTTAAACATCTGCTGCCAACTGGGAAGTTGCGGCTCTTTGGTGGACATAGTCTGCAACACTGAAACTTATAACATAGTTGAAAGGTGCATAAATAATAAGGGTGCATCTAGAAACCTGTTAGCAACTACAAGTTTCTAGGTTTCCTGTATTGCCTCAATGGTTGCAGGGCATTGCGAGGTGAAATTGGTTGCCATTAGAGTTATCAACATGTCTCAATGTGCAACTTTACATCCAGAGATTTCTCTGTTTGCACTTTACATTCCATTTTCACTACTGCTTAACAAACAGTTAGCCGGTATTTTCAGACAAGAAATCACATATAGTGGCTGCATTGAACACTCCCTGAAGTTGGCTCTGCTGCATGTTTCTTCCTGTTAAAAGGGAGCTTTTATTTCTGACTATCGCCAAGAAGTTTAAATCAAATTCTGGATTTAACAGGTAGCCAGTGACAAGAAGCTGATATGGGATAAATATGGTCTCTCCGTCTAGTCCCTTTCTAGTCACTTTTTACTCTCACTACAGTATTCTTGATCAATTGAGGGCTTTTTAAAAAACATTTAGAAAAACTCGAATTAGAGGTGTTGAGCCCAGAAGTAATAAATGCATGAAATAATGAAGTTTAACAAATCCAGAAACAGACCCCCTCTCAGTGATAATCAACTTTCCACTGTGTTTTTTTACATTTCCAAATCTGAGAATACTCAAAGCGCACGATGAAGAGGAGTGGCAGAAATTCTTCACTAGAGGCTATCAGGTAATTAAAGACCTAGAAATAGTTTGAATTCATTTGAAAACCTTATTCTTTGTCTTCTCCACTATGATTGGAAAAGTAAAAAAACAACAGTTTTAGTTGTTGCATCCTCAGAGTTTAAAGTCTAATCACATAAAGACCTGGATTACATCTCACCTCCTGCTTCTAATTTAAGATAAAACTGAGGTTATTCGCCAAACAAATCTCAGGAACATCGTATCTAACCAGAGACTTACTCCGGATGTTATAACCCTGGCCGGTTTCTGCTGAAGGGTTCTTGTGTTAAAAGGGAGTATTCATCCACACTTTCGCCACTGTACTTGCTCAAAGGGGGTTATGTAATTATTTGGGGTTTCTTTCTAATATTGTAGGGCAGGGGTCCCCAATCCCAGTCCACGAGGGCCGGTGTCCCTGCAGGTTTTAGATCTCACCCTGGGTCAACACACCTGAATCACATGATTAGTTCATTACCAGGCCTCTGGAGAACTTCAAGACATGTTGAGATGGTAATTTATCCATTTAAATCAGCTGCGATGGATCAAGGACACATCTAAAACCTGCAGGGACACCGGCCCTCGTGGACTGGGATTGGGGACCCCTGTTGTAGGGTCCTTACTTTACACTAAAAAGTGCACTGAGGTGACTGTGGTTGTGAACTAGTGCTATATAAATAAAATTTCCACTGGATTATTCAAGTCCAGAACATTGAGAACATGGAGAAAGAAAAACTTTCTGGAAAAACTGAAGATGAAGTTAAACTACAAGTAAAATAGCAATAGATAAAATTAAAGTCTTTGAAATTTTGCTATAGCTTGCACATTTTGTTCCTAGTTGTTATTGGAAATGCTGATTAAACACTGATAAAATGTTCTTATTCTTACCTTTCATTTCACATTCTCATTGCTTAACTGTCAATCTACTCTTACCAGTTTATGAAGAGATAAAATTAATATTGAGCAGAACTGAGTTAATCTTTTTCCTGCAGCCCTCTACAACAGTCCCAGTTTCCAATGTGCCCATTTTTTAAATGAATTAACACCTCAGCTTTAGAAATTCATGTAAAGCTTTGTCCTGATCTCGATATCTGAAGCTAATGTTGCATCTGAAGAAATTAAAAGATATGAATATTTATTCAAACTACAGTGACATTATCGGACAGTTCTGATGATCACTCTTGTAAGATACAGTTTAACATAGACAATTATTTTTGTGTAGTTTGACAGTTTTCCTAATTAATTAAGTTTGGATGTAAATAAAAAAAATCACAAAGCAATAAATCCGACATTTACAGACTGCATTAATGGATTTTATTAATGCTTCTCAGTCTATGCTGGAAGGTGAGTTTGAACAACATTTTACATGTTCTACATGTGTTTCTACAAAATAATCCATCTTCATAAATGGTGTAGCCGGTGTATCTGCTGAACTTATTGTTATAAATATTGAAAAGCTATTTATCCGTATTCTTTCCAAGAATGTGCTCTGAATGGATGGTAGTGTTTCCTATGTACTTAGGCTTCACTCTTTGATGCTTTACTGTTGAAAGTGAAATGGAAGGTCAATCTCAAGCTTTCCATCTCTGACTGTCACGTGGGCTTGAACTTCCTCAGAAGCTTGCTGCAGAACCCCCTGAACCATATTATTGAACTCATGTACTACATACATGAACACATTTATAATGTACTCGCACACCATGTTGAACTCCATAGCAGAGATCTGGTCAACTATGTTCTTTAGGACCGTGACAAAGTTACGATAGAGATGATTGATATTGCCAAACATTTCATCTAAATAATCTGACTTGAGAGAGTCTACAAATTCCTGCAATTTCTCAACAATAGCCTCCAGGGTCTCACCTATTTTCACTAGCATTGTGTCAAGACTCTCCATGTTTTTTACAAAATTCACCATTTCCTCAAAGATTTTCTTGGAAACTTTTTTGACTTGATCTATGATCTGCCCTCCAGTGACTGCATCACCAACCGGCATCTGCATTTTCACATTGCTCAACCTTTCAACAAAAAAGTTATAGGTGGCCTCCATTTTTTCATAGATAATCTGAATGGTTACTTCTAGCATAGCAGCAATGCTGCTAGTTAGCTTCTTTAAGACCTCAGGGAGAGTGGTCATCTCATCTGACCCAGGCACTTTGAACCTGGTCTCCCTTAAAACCTTAATGACAGCATTTAGGAAGACCTGGACAGTTTTCTGGTATTGTACAATTATGTTCCTGAAGATAATTGACAGCTGGCTCATTTGAACATCATAATTGGTTGCAGCATTATAGACTTCATTGATGTGGTTAATGACAGAGTCCTTTAACATCTCCATGTACCCTGTGAACTGATACTTGTCAGTAAAGTCTTTGAATGTTGAAATTATGGAAGGAAGTCTCATCTTGATCTGAGAGAGTATTGCTGTGGGTGTCTCCATGTTGTAAACAATCTGTAGATTCATCTTGTTGTTATCCTTGGGAGTAGATCTGATGACCAAGATGTCAACATCAACCTCTGGGGCAGACTAGAAAAAAGAAAAAACAAAAGAAAAAGTAACATTTAGTAACCAAAATCTTAATTTATCGTTGTACTGACATTCTTCTTTTTCTTCTCCTTCTTCAGCTGCTCCTTTTAGGGTTCGCCACAGTGGCTCATCTGCCTTCATACCATACTATCCTTGGGATCCTCTTCTGTGTCACAAGCCCTCTCCATGTCTTCCTTTACTACATTTATAAACCTCTTCTGAGGGCCTAGTCTCTGGCAACTGCATCTTTAACAACTTTTGTTCAATATATCGACTATCCCTCCTCTGTACCATCTCAATCCTGTCTCTAACTTTGTATGTAAACCACACAACCTGCGTTGCCCCTAAAAATCTTGACATCTACGGTCTATCTATTACCCATCTACACCTTGTTTTTCTTAACCCTTCCACTTGTCTCCTCATTCACACACATGTGATCTGCGCACATCTCTCTGCCTAGCCATTTGATCCAGTGCCTTTCTTCCTTAGTGTCCATTGTATTAAAATGATCTTGCTAACAATACTTACAGGGTAACGGCCATAGACTTTTGCACTCATCTGGGATGGGACCGCACGACTGAACTGAAGGCCCAGAAGGCCAGTGGCTGGAGAAGATACTGAGGCACTGATACCATTGCTGTGTGTAGCATATTGAAGGTTCACATCAGTGAAAGTATGACTGGTGAAGTTCACGTTCAGTGCATGTTGTTGAACACTGGAACAAAAGAAAATATTGAAATCACAATTGCTCCTCATCTGTTGTTACATGCAAAAGATATAAAAATATGCAATTTACATATGAAAATATACAGTAAAGCATGAATTATAGCTTTGTGCATTTTCCTAAAATAACACATTTTAAAACAAACATATTGATTATTACCTCATAGCTTGCATAATGGCATGGTTGGCATTCACAGTCAGGTCAGCATGTGTCAGTGTGATTTGGCTAATCATGTTGAAAGCTTCATTCTCAAAGTTTACAGTAGAAGAAGCTATATAAAGAAATTGCATCAAATTTAGTGCTCAACAGTGCTTAAAAAAAGATAAAGACAGAAGTTTTTAGGGAATTTTAATCAACTCACCATCCATGTTGTATTCCAAGATCACAAAAGCAGAGGTTGCAGAGGACTTGGCAACTGCTCTGATGACAGGAGCACGGCTTTCTACTTCAGCTGCCATGCTTGTAGTGTACAGTGGGCTGACAAGCGTAGAATTAGTAAAGATGTGCTGCTTGGTAGCTGTTACTTCAACAACAGTCTTCTCAGAGAGAGCAAAGTCACCCATGTTGGTTGGCTGAGACACGTCAATGTTAATATCAACAGTCAAGGAGGCTGGTGCAAAATCCATTTTGGCTTGGGCAATATGAATCCCTTTGGTATTGAAGTTGAACAGGTTTGCCTCATTGTTGCCAGTATACGTCAGCACTGCATACAAATGGCTCATGGAGGCTTCAATGGAAAGATTCTCATTTACATCCATATCAATGACTTTGGTTGTACCATGGTTAAACTTGGTATCACTAATAACTTTAGAAGTTGAGCGCAGGGCGTCTTTATTCAGGAACACATTAGCTTCGTTATCTAGCATTCCATAAAGAAAGTAGTCTTCATAGACTGTGCCATCCATGTTTGCTTTAGTAGAGGACTCCATGGAAATATAATCAGAGGTTCCTTCAAGCTTCAGACTGTGGTCTGCCTCAGCCTTTCCAACAGTTTTGATCACAGGAATATTCAAATTACCACTTATCCTCAAGGTGGAAATAGCATTTGCTTTGGTTTTTGTGTCTGCATCCAGTTTTTGGTTTGCTTGCATGTCTAGTATTGGCAGGGCAATATTTGCAACTGTTGCCACAGAGACTTCAGTATCATAAGTATCAGCGCTCAGAGTGATGGTGCTGTCATGAGTTCCTGCAATACGAGTGTTTTCTAGGGACAGGGAGTTAGCCATCTTGAATCCCCTCTTGGTGGTAAGACTAGTAGTGCCAGCAAGTTTGACTTGAAGGTCCTCAAACATAGAGGTTGTGGTAGCTTCAAGACGGAACACAAGATCATCTTCTGTATACATTCTGGCATTAGCAATCAGATTAATAATGGCAGACTTGACAGAGAGTTCTGTTATTAGATTGCCCACATAGGGAATTTGGATCAAGCCCATCATATCAGCAAGCGGGGCTGCCTTGCTTTTCTGGTAAACAATCTTAGTATTCACATCCAGAGACTGGTCAGTGGTAGTCAAAATGTTGTCCAATCCAGCCTGATCATACAAGTTCAGATCATTGATGGCAGGAGTATGAAAGTCAACAAAAGGCAGATCAATCTCAGGAATACTGATGGGGTATTTCAGAAAGTCAAGACTGGCCTCACTATCCATGGCAGCGAAGATTCCAACTTCATTTACATTATTTTCAAGAGTGAAGTTGTACAAGATTTTGTACTGGTTAAAACGAGTCAGAATGACTGTATTCATCTTTTGACTGTCAGGACTGATGTGGGCCAAGTAATCATTCTGTAGTTCTATTTTAGCAGTCGAAAATTCAAAACTGTTGACCTTAACATTTCCTTTGTTTTGAAAGTCAAAGAAAAACTCACCAGGGTGAGCTATAACGCTTATTGCATTGGAAAGTCTACCAGTGACTGCACCATAGAGTTCTGTGTCTTTGTTTGCTTTCAACTCAGCCTTCATGTCATGAAGGTTTGCATAACCAGATGCAACAAGAAGACTGTTCTTAATAATTGGTGCTTCTGCTTCATTGCGAACATTAAACTTGAAGTAGGAAAATGTGCTAACTTCAGCACTAATATGTTGTTTCATCTTTAACATGGAACAGTCTGTGTCACCACTGAAAGATATGGTGACAATGCTGGGAGAAAATGACAACTCTAACTTGCTGTTGTGGCTGTCATCACCATTAAACGTTCCTGTATTGTCAGCTGTTAGAGTAAGTGTGTAGCCATCTTGGCGAACAAGTGATTTCTGTTTTAGAGCTACCTCATTACTGAGAATGACATTCTTGTCATATTGAATGTCCACTAAATGTGTGTATGTTGTATCAAGAGAAGCAGTCATTCCCCCTTCCCTAGCAATAAAGGCTGTGTTTACAAAGGTAGAAGTGTAAGGTCTAGTAGTGACCTTAATTCCAGTCTTTGCTTGGGCCTGAGCTGATAGGCCATAGAGAGTCACAGATGCCTGATGTTCAACTCCAAGAAAATTATGCCTGAACTTTACTGTCTCTCCAAAGACAACGCGTCTCATTTTTGGGATTGCAATGCGAGCAGTGGAATCTAGTTTGTAATTGAGAATTTCAAAATTTGGAGAGTTTCCAATGGAAGTGAAAAATCCCTTGAATTGAGGCGTCATTGCATTCTCAGTTGCGTTCTTAAACTCAGCAGATGTCTCCATTGTGTAGATGGGAGTCTGGAGTTTGAGTTCACCAAAGAGTTTACCAAAAGATGGGACTACAATTTCAGTTGGAATGGTTGGAAAGCTTATTTCAGGGACTTGAAGAAACTTGGCAAGTTTTTCTGTAGGGACTTGTGGAATTTTGGGGAATGAGATCTGAGAAAGAGTGATCTCTGGGAGGGTTACCTCAGGGATGGAAGGAAAGTAGTTCATCGTCAAATCTCCAAAGAAAGCATCCATGTCAAACATGCTAATCTTAAAATTTACAATTAAATCAATAAGTTCAATAATTCTCTGCTTGATGTCATCAGTGGAGATTGTGGTGGCTTTAACAGTGTGTAACCCAAAGATAGTGAACTCGGGGATGTCAAGCTGAGTTGGGATATCAAGGCTTGTAATTTTGTCTTTGACAAGTTGGGCAACTCTCGTAAGAGTATTAAACACAACTTCATCGAAGATATCCATTAGAGTTTTAAAAACTTCAGCTACTTTGATTTCTCTTAAGTGTTCTGAAAGGTCTCGAACAGACAATAACACCGTATTGACAAAATCTCTTATTGCCCCAAGAAGAATTTCATGTTTTCTAATAATCTCATTCATGATCTGTGCAGACAGATTAACAAACTCCTGGAAGTTTTTATAATCAAACGATTGAAGCTCTTCCACAATCATTTCAATAAACATGTTAATTTCCTGAATTATTTCTTTTACTTCATTTCTTTTCCAGTAGTGGATAGTAAACTCATGGCAATCCATTAAAAAACGATAAAAGTTTGTTATGACAGTAGCGAGATTAGTGATGGTTTCGTCAATCTTGATGTTTTTCACGACCTCCACAGCTTTATCTAAGATTGCTAGAAAATTTTTGTCAGCTTCAAGCTTTGCAATCAGTTCACTTAATTTGGAAGTTATTGTGTTAAGCTTATTTACAATATCAAAGTCCTGAATAATTTTCTGAATAAAATCTGTTATGTGGCTGACAATTTCCGTGGGAATGTAGCTCGTTAATAACTCGATATGAGCTTTTAAGGATGACGTGAAGCTCTTTAGCTCAGCAACAAAAATCTCCAATGTTTCTTTTATACCTCTGAGGATTGACTGTAGTTTGGCTTTGATTTCATCCTTGCCAGCAATATCATGTAGGAATGCAAAGCTGCTGCCCTTTAGTCTTTCCAAGTCAAACACTTGAATGATTTCTCCTATGGTTTCAGTTGCATATGCAATAATGGGCTCAATATCATATTCCTCATTAAGGTTATTCAGCCATTCCTGGATTGCTTGAATGGTGGTTTCAGGGAAATTGCCACTAAAAATAGTTTCATTCACCACATCAACAAAGTTCTGGATGTAAACAGAGAGATTAGCTAGTAGTTTCTTAATAGTAACATTTAGGTTCCTCAAAAATGTTTCCACATCATTCATGGAGATAGTATATTTCTGAATTAAATGACTGAAAAGCTCTTTCAGTTGAATTATCTTGCCTTCTATATTCAATTCAGTAAGTAGGTCACTTATATGTTGCGGGAGAGCCTCAACTTTAGCCCTTATATTATCATTGTTGATGTAGTGCTGCAGTTCATCTACAACATTCAAAAGAAATCCCTTGATGTGTTCCAGGAGGGCAAACAGATTTGGAATCTGAATTATGTGACTATCTGTGTTCTTGTCATATTTGAGTAAGCCAGAGACAGTGAACTCCTGGTTGTCTGTGGAAGCTGTGTTAATAATGTTTGTAAGGATTGTACTAGAAACCTCAATTCCAGTTGTCTCAGCAGTGTTATAAACATCTATGTTCTGATCAAAGGTGTGCTCATTCATTTTAGACTTAAATTTAAAACTAGTCCTTTGCTCTTGGAGTGACAAAGTAGTAATCATCTTGTTGTCAAATGTGGTCTCAAGGGAAAACCCATTATTCAGTTGATGGGTTACGGATGCCCTGCCTTCATTTGAGCTGGCAAGAGCCATGGGCTGAGCTCTAAAGAGAAACTTATTGTAGATCTGGGCACTCTCTCTTCCATAAATGGCCATATCTCCTTCAGCATTCAATATGGCATCCAAGTTGAAATCAAAAGGAGCAATATTGCAACGCACAGTGTGGCTTAAGCGCACCGGTTGTGAGTGAAAGCGGACATCATTGGTAATCATGGCAACAAGGCCGACAACTTCAACTTCAGTGTTGTGGTTCATGTGAGTTCCAAGGAATTTTCCAGTCGTGCTGCACTTTGCATTAGCACTCATGTCACCATAACTGATCTGATAGGTGTGCTTGAGCTCTTCTTCACCATTGTTGGCTTTCAAAACTCCACTCAGATCCATCTTGCCAAGCCCTACCTGCAGCTGTGCCTGATTAATAAAGTTAGCACTCAGGAGATTTAGATTGTTGTTAACATTTGAAGAAACACTGTGGGGGTTCAGGTCGAAGGTGATATCATGAGTGTAAGAGGCATAATCCCTTGCAGAGGCTTCAGCCTTTGAGTTGAAGTTAAGACCGGAGAGAGTTAAGGTAAAATTGTTGGTGTTGTCAACCTTGATTTCATACATCGCAGCCCTGTTGGTAATGGCTAGAGTAGCTCTTGTAGCATCAACCTCGGCATCAAAGGTGTTTTCCATGGACAGCGGGCTATGGAGAGTAGTTGTTCCTTTTGTGGTGAAACCATCTTTATTCATTCTCAGAATGACCTTATGAGTAGCCTCATTTTCAAGAAGCTTCACATTGGCATCACTATTTATAGCCAGACCATTGACATCAAGAGAGGCGGTCAGCAAAGAGTAAACATGATTTTCAGAGTAGTCTGTGTTTGTTTCCATCCTCAAGATGACTTCACCAGCACCAGCAGAGGCTTCTATCTGATTTTGCATCTTCATGCCAAGAGCAAGGGCATTTGCAGCACATATCAGTTTCACTCTGCTATCTCTGATAGAAAGCTCAGCATTGTGAGTGATGACATCAAAAGCACTGGTTTTAGACGCAACTGAGACTTCCCCATTGATATAGGTTCCTGTAATTACATTCAGGGCCTTAACAAGTGTGGAATCTACCTGAAAATTAGAATCAAACTTTACTTCTGGCCTGAATGGGAAGATGGTTAAGGACTGGATTGAGAGAGTCTTGCCATAAATGGGTCCAGCTTCAAATGCCACCTGAAATTTGTTGTCAACAGACATTTCCTCATGGTTTATTCCAGCCATACCAGTGTGCTCTGTGACAACACTGAAACCAAGTGGACTTCTGGCTTCTATCTTGGTGTTTGTTTTCAAATTAATTGCATCAGAGATGATTGCATCTTCAACAATGCTAATCCTGGCTTCAACGAATCTGTGGGCCAAAGAACTTTCAAATTGGGCTTTGATGGAATCGGTAGTGGCGACTTTTCCAGAGCCTAGATTAAAAACACACACACAAGGACAAAAAACAAAAAAAATGCTTAATTGCTGACTAATAACTTCAGAATCCCTATGGTGACTACTTTACCAGAAAAGATCCATTTGCTTGTATACAATATCCATATATACATCAAGAATCTCTTGAAAACTATTCCAACACAAAAAACAGCACTTCATTTGAACTACACATTAGCAACTTTAAATTTATCAGTGATCTTCAGTGTGAAGTACCTTCAAGCTTTATTGAAAGAATGTCAATTGGGGAGGTTCCTTTGATGACAAACTTAGCTGAGTAGCTTTGTGATTCATCTTGGTCTACGCCGAAAGCCACAGAGGCCTCTGTGTCATATAAGTTGCTTTTCATCACTGTTGAAACCTCAGCTCTACCAAACAAGGGAATAGATAGCGTGATGCTCTCAGGAACAACAAACTCGGGGATGGAAATCTCCATAGAGGGGATTTCCAGTCCATACTGCTGTAGAGACAGGCCTGGTGTGGTCAAAGCTGGTGGGAAGTTAAGCTCTTCTGTTGACTTTCCTCCAAGTGGCACAGGGATAGCAATTGTGAAGCGATTATTGTTTATGTAATAGATGGCCATTGCCTCACTATTAAAAAGATAAAAGTAAATATCTGGTTGTTTAGAAAGAAAAATTAGACAGTTTTAATATTTACCATGAGGTTTAACACACTTACGTATTCAGGAATAGTGTCTCTGGTAGGGAAATCTCTGGCATTTCAGGCAATCTGAAGTTCTGAATGTAAGGGAAATCAGCACCATACTTTTCCATGTAATTGTTTGCTGCCTAAAAACAGATAACCATTATTATATGCACTGTTACAAAATTTCCTCTAGGATTAATAAAGTACTATGTTTTTGAGTTCATGTTTTTTTTTAAGAAAAACACTTGTATAATTGAGCAAATATGTATGTACCTCCACAAACTTCTTGAAGATATGACGAACTTTCATGTCAGTTTGTGCCACTTGCATGTCAAGAAGATCATTGCCATAATTTTTAATCAAGTCGCCCTTAGGCAACATGGTGGTCTTGGCGTTCACATCCGACTTGACCTCAACCTCAATTTTTGTGGCATCTAAAATGATAAAGAAGAGAGCACTGAATAAAATCCAGAACAACTTTATGAGAAAAATCAAATTCAGATTGTTTATTTTAAAGATCATATCATAACCTTCATATAGCTATTAGAAATGGGTCACTCTGTCTTGATCATAGTTGCCTTTAAATGGTCAGTAAAACCATTTTTTAGGCTGCAATTATTAACTATGATGAAGTGACAGATATTTCTACAGATAGGAGGATGTCATTTTTCATACCTCGATACAAAAAAGCAACAATATGCAACTGTTAAATAACTTGTGATGGGACATTTAGAACACTGTAACTGAAAAAGCAATTTACCATATTTGATATTGATTTTCTGTTGAGAGTTGGCATCCATGACCTTGATTTCACTCTCAAGCTCCAGTTCCACTTCTTCATCACGTTTCATTGTAGCTGTGACAGTAGCATCAGCACTGATTGATGGGACCACAAGTTGGACTTGGAGCATACCTTCCTTCATAGCCTTCAGACTGAAAGAACATATACATCTTGCTGTTAATGATAGCAGTGAGATTAAAAAAAAATATGTGTGTGTGATCTGTAGTTGCTTTCTTACTTGGCACGACCAACCAGGGAGAGCTGAAGAACATTTTTGTTTAAAAAATTGAGAAAGATGGCGTGAGTTCCTCTGCCCTTTGTGTTTCCATCCACAACACCCAGCCTAACTCCAGCCTCTACATCGTAGTCAGGGATCTGGATGTCGGCACTGATGACATGCCTCCTTCTGTTATATTTCATGACTGCTGTGGCTTCGGTTGGCTCTGCACCTGTTGTTGACCAATTGAATGACTAAAGTTACAGTTACATCCATAATTTGTTGGACAACAGAATGATGGAAAGAGAAAAGTATGGGAAGGAAAGAAAAAGCTCATAATCCAAAGCATGCCACATAATATGTAAAACCTATTGGAGGCAATGTTATGGGACAGGTTTGCAGGGTTGCCACTGATTGTACACGTCTTCACAGTGCAAGTGGATGATTACAGTTACGGTAGTTTGTCCAATCAACTTTGAGCTGTTGAAAATGGAGGATTATGTATGACAACCTCTGCAATTTCTAAGCAGTTAATGCAAAACTTGTTAAAACCCTTTGAATTAAAGCATTCAAATTTAAAATCCACTGTGGTGGTGTAAGAAGACAAATTTATAAAAATGTTGTCTTTGTCCAAAAAATTATGATTTAACTGTAAACAAATCAAAAGAAAAAAAAATCAAATGTTGTACATTACCGTCAGCTTTTAGAATAAACTTCAAGGAATCAACTTTCTGCCGGTCATTGTCTCCCTCGCTGAGGAGTTCATAGGCAATAGTGGCTGTGTACTCGGAAACTTCACCAGTTGGGTGCAGCTCCACAACATATCTGTTAGGTTAAATGGACAGTATTTATTTATGAAATAATTACATTTAAGACACTGTTATTTTCTGTTGGTTAAGAATATTTTACAAACTTGCTGTCTCCAGTGAGGGGGAAGTAGGGCACTGTCTCCTGAGAGGAAGCGTCAATGTATTGCAGAGCAGTGCAGTATTTCATTCCCACAAAGGCAGGACTACACTCACTAACATCAACCTTGTCCCTCACCATAGGAGGGATGGTCTTCACCTCTGATCCCGTCACAGCCACAAGGTTGTTTCTAAGTAGGAATTGTAGCAAAGGAAAAATATAATTCTGTCCTAAATGAATTTAATCAAAGATACATATAAACAAAGCTTTGTTTATTTTACTTTGACAAACATTGGCCAGTTTATAATTCAAGATAAGATTTAATCAGCTGTTTTCTCTGCATTCATATTGGAGAAAAGTTACATAATATATAAAAGGTCTAGCTCTCGCTTACGTAATTTTGATGAGCTTTGTTGGACTTGTTGGAGCAGGGATGGTCAGCTTAATATTATCACGACCAAAGGTGATCTTGGCATTCAGGCCACTCTCATGGAAAATGTTGGTGTGCATTTCTAATCCAGAGTTGACATATTCAGGGATGTGAGAGCCAATCTGAGTTGCAAACTCAATACCAGCAGAGGGCATGAAGGTCACTTCACTCTGTGTGGAAACAGGAGAAAGGTTAACACCTGTGATGATGTGGTGAAAAAAAATGACAGGTGGCATTTAAATATATTTATGGAGAATTACCATGTCACGAGCAATCCTCAGTCCACCCTTGATACCGGGTGTAAAAGTACCAGAGAGTGCAATCCTCAGAGGCACACCGGTGACAGTAGGCAGGAAGAACTCATTGTCCATGAAGATGTAGTGGGCAAAGATTGTGTTGTCAGAGTTCACCATTAGTGCTCTAATTAACTGTGGAAAATAAAAACACACGTATAATAGAATCTTTAAATCATTAGCAATTGATTGCTCACTGTGAATGTCCTTTAACTTTATCTTACATCAGTTGGGAACATCTTTAACATGTTGTTGATCATCGTAGCAGCAGAGTAGGCTATCTCCTCCATTTCATTGGTCTTCAGATATCCCAGCTCATTTCCCAAAAGTCTCAGATAAACCATTGCCTCTGGAGACTGCATGGTCTTCAGCTCTCTCACCAGTTTGTTGAGATTTTGTCCGATCTCCTTCATCAGGTTCTAGGAGGCCAAAATATAGGCAAACAATTTAAAAAGTTACCCACTGAAAGAGTTCATAATTAATTTAAAGTCTGACTAACGTAAAACAGATTGCTCTTCAATTCAATTCAGTTCAATTTTTATATAATGCCTAATCACAGCAGCAGTGGTCTCAAGGTGTATTGTAAGGTATTATAAGGTGGAGACCCTAATATAGAGAAACTCCAGTAATCGAACAACCCCTTTGAGCATGCACTTGGCTAAAGCGGGAAGGAAATCTTCCCTTGTAACCGGAAGAAACCAGGCCCAGGAAAGAAGAAATAAGTGTATAAACTAGTGTTTCAGCATCACTCTGGGGCAGGATTTTCCTATTTTTTTTAATGATCTTGCACTAATGTAAGAAAGAAGTCCTACATATTTATTTAATATACAGACTGAAGGACATATCCTTGTTAGAAATTACCATAAGAGTCCTCAGTGTCACTGGAGGTCAATGCCATTCATGCAGTTATCTTATTAGAGACCATTTTTCTAAGGTTTTTAAGTTTTATATCAGTTTAGAAGTAGGGAATGGATAGAAAGAGCTGGGTATCATCTGCATAGTAATGAAAATGTATGCTACACCTAAGAGGAGCAATGTAATGTAAACAGTTTTGGTCCTAGCATGGAACCCTGTAGAATTCCGTAATTTACCTCAGCGTGTGAGAAGACTCCCCATTTACATAAACAAATTGGAATCTAATAGATATGATTCAAACCACTGCGGCACAGTACCTTTAATTCCTACAGAATGCTGTAATCTTTTTAATACAACACTGTGCTCAACAGTATCAAGGGGTATAGGGATGGGGTGGAGAGAACAGGAGGAGAGAAGATGCAGATATGTGTGTAGACCAGAGATGGGCGTATACTGTAATCCGATTACTTTTTTCAAGTAACGAGTAAAGTAAGGGATTACTATTGCAAAAAGTAAATAGATTACCGTTACTTTCCCATAAGCACACTGTGTTACAGCGTTACTAAAACCGTGATTTTTTTTTGCGAGAATATCTCATTACAGTGATGTAAGCGAGTGCGACGTTCGTGATAACAGCTGTGTGCAGATCAACAATGGATAATATATCGAGTGTGGGAGAGAGTATGAGCATGCAGCGTTTAAAGCGTGGAAGTACTGACCTTATTTTGAGTTTGATTCCACAAAAAGTGACAAAAACATTAGTGTCTGTTGTGCGTGGGAAGAAAACTTATTTTTACTGCGAAAAAAACCCCTAAACTTCCAAGCAAGCACCGAGTGTGCTACGACGTAATGGGAAATTCACAGAGAAACTCGCGGATTCTTCAACTGCCTGCAGCGGCACACCTGCACCAGGGTGAACCTCCGCCTACCCCACTCCTGCTTTACAGGTGAAAATAGAGCAACAGGACCGCTAGTCTTTGATTTTATTTATTTTCTGTTATGTTTTACTTGCATCTATTTGAAAGAGTGAGTGTAAACACAAAAAAATATTTTATTATGTGCTGGAATGTGCAGAAAATAGGTTTAAATGTTAAACAAATTTCTTCCAGTCAGAGAATGTTGCATATAATTAAATTTTTGCTTGATGCATAAAGTTAAAAGATTAAAACTAATAAAACAAGTTTTAAAAAGAGACTTTTCCATTTGATTACATTTTGTATGATGGATTATGCAGAAAAAGTAGAATTGGGCTGAAAGATCTATCGCTTTATCACCTATTCAGGTTGTAAATCGTGTTTTTAAAAAGTAACTAAGTAATTAATTACTTTTGAAAATAAGTAACCAGTAAAGTAACGGGATTACTTTTTGGGGGAAGTAATGAGTAATTTGTTACTGATTACTTTTTTCAAGTAACTTGACCAAAACTGGTGTACACTGCAATTCTACTTCCTGGTCTAAATTCTGCATAGTCATGTTTTTGGGGATTTAATACATTTAGCCAGATTTCTAGAAATCAGAGTTGCTTTGTCTGAAGCGGGATGGATGCTATCCCTTCTAACAAGACCAGGTATTCACCAGAAAGTTTCCTAATTGTCTATAAAACGCACATTGTTTTATGGACACCACTCAGATAGAGGGCAATTTAAGGACAACATGTAGCTAAACATGTCACTCCTAATCTGATTGGGGAGGGAAACAGAGAAAGCTAGAGTCCAACATGTGTTAGCAACGTTACACACCAGATGTCAAATTCATGGAAATGGGAGTCAATAAATTATAATTTTACCGAGTCTACGTTTGTCTTTAGAGAGCAGTTTCAGGGTTCCTTCAATGTCGACTGCTCTGGCCCCAGGAAGATAACTGACTATTGCTGCAGGTGTCTCTAACATCACACTTCTCAAAACAGATTCACCAATATCCACAGTTTGTTCCTCAACATGTGTGTAGGTTTCTGTTTAGGATCAAGTTTCCTCCTCGTGGTCCCCTAGCCAGCCTGTTTTCTATGGCTGCTCGGGACAGTCGGCTGGGGGAGGGCGAATGGTGGCTAAGCTACCCTCACCTGCACTGACTGCTGGGGCCAGGCTAGCTACAGGGTTTTCTAGGTTGTGGTGAAAGGTGTCCAACTGAAATACCTGTCTATTTATCCGGTCCGCCTTGAAAGCAGGGATCACGTTCTGCATGACCTCGCGGATCCTGTGTGGCATGTTGTCAGACACAAAATACATAGTCTGCATGGCAGTGTCAGGGAAGAATCCATTTTCTCCAAACAAAGCTTCAACAGTTGGCTCAAATCCTGTCCCCTCCATACCGATCTTCAAAGGTGACAGATTTATTCTGTTAAACCGAACATTTCAAAACAGTGTCTCAATTTGCAGTAAATGGCCCAAAATCATTACCTCCACCATATCAATGTCATAGCCAAATGCCTTGAGAGTCATTTCAAGCATGACCTCCTTGGGCAGGTAGCTTGTACCCTCAAAGATCATATTGCCCTCCAAAGATCCAAACTTATAGTTGCGAGAGAACTTTGTGGGGTCCATAATGGGCCCAATCTCATTACCCTGAATGGCATTCTGAAGCTTATGTCTCAGCCTGTAGAAAAAAATAGTCGAGTTATTGTCACCGAATTAGAATAACAACTTTCTAATTACCAATAATTCTCACTTACGCTTGAGTCTCTGACCCAGATGAGGACAAAATGTTGGTAATGTGGGAGATGACAAAGCTCTTGACTTGTTGGTCCTGTATATTGGGCAAGGCATTCTGCACCCGGGCAAGTTCACTTAGCTGAGGATTTTTCATAAGTACCAGATATGCAGCAATACGTTTTTGCATGGGACTAGTGCTGTCCAGAAGAACCTGCATAAACTCCTCTCTGCCCTGTGCCCAAAGTACATAAAAAAAAATTAGTGTAAAAAAAAAAAAGAAATTATATGGGTCTGACTAATTGTCTGACTTGAAAGGAGACCAAATTTAATGACATGCTGCATTGGTAGAGTGTTGGTTAAAAGTTTACATGTACTCGTTATTGGCATGAATGTCACAGTAATTTGGGACTTGTAATGCTTTCTTTGAAATGTTCTTTTTCCAGGGTGGAATGAATGTACAACATACATCTTTCAAGTCTTTAAAAAACAAGATTTGGGGACACAAATTTGAATTTATTTCAGATTTTCTATTATCTACACAGTATAAATACACCCCAATAAATATTTGATTAAATGTCCCTTAGAAAGATGCACCTCAAATATACTTTTGGTAGTTTATTGGCATTTAAAGGAATCATTAAACTCATAAAATTAACATGACATTCATGCCCATGATGTAGAAAGACAAAAGAGATGAGTAGAATTGTGAAGAAGTGCTCACAGTGTATGTATCCCAACTCATTCTGAGTAAGGATATTTTTAATTACAGAGATATTGCACAGATGAAAGCAGAAAGAGGTCTGAGATATTTGTCTAATATTCACACTGAAGGACATATCCTGGTCAAAAGGTAAATTCAGGAGAAAACATTACAAGTCATGTGTCATCTGGCTTTATCCATAAATAAAGCTGGGTGTCATCTGCATAGCAATGAAATTGTATGTAGTGTTGTCTAATAATGTTATCCAAGGGAAACATGTATGTTGTAAGTTCGCACAGAACTTTGTCGAATTTCATAAAAATTTCATTTAATACTCCTGCTATGTGATAATTTTTATAATACATTTTTGTTATCAGTGATATCAGATGCTACACTGAGTTGCAACTCTTCACTAGTGCTCTATCTGTGCTTTGTTGCACGGTAAATCTTGACTGAAATTCTTCAAATAAACAATTCCTGCAAGTGATTAGGTAACTATTTGAGAACTACTTTTTCAAGAATTTCTAAAATAAACTTTTTTAAAAATAGGTTACCTCCTCAGGGAGAGGGGTCAGCCTGTACACTTGAATTGCAGCTTGTTGCACGGCCAGAGAAGCTGTAGGTTTGTTCACACAGTTGATCACAGCAGTCCTGAGTGCTGGACTAGCAGGTACCACAGCTGGAGCCATGTTTCCAATAACCTAAGATAAAAAGTAAAGCAAATAATCAACACATGAAGAAGAATAAAAATTCATGCATGCTTCAACATGCTCTACAGGTGAGATTATGATATCTTGTTTTGTAATGGGCAATTTTAGCGTGTTGCTCCAAAGGATCTACCCTTTAAATGTATATCATTGATTTCTGTTTATTTTGCTATAATACATGAAATCTGTGTCTGTGTGTGTTTGCTTGCTTCTGTAGTCGCGAACTCCTCCAACACAATCAGGAGTTGAGAAAACAAATAGGCAGACAGGTACAGCTGAGAACCCTAAAGGTTCAATATCAGATGTTACATTGTAATCATTGTTGCCTAGCAACCACCTAGCTAATAAAAACATTGTATCATCAAGATTCAATATGTATTGATATATTTTTGCTTCAAACAATCATAATTATCATAAAAGTAATTCTCTAACTTTATTTCTACAGTAACAGTACTTTAATTTGAAGTTATGGGCAGAATACCTACCCTGAGTGTCATAAAAGTTTTGTCTTTGTCTCCAGAGCAATCACCCAACTGGGAAGCCATGAACTCCGCAACAGAGTGAATCTCAGGAATTTGCCTTCCTTCAGACTTGTAAAACCTGTTAAAAGAAAAAACACAACATTTAGCCTCTAAAATGTATTTCACAAAGAAAGAACTAGTAAAATATTATTGATAAATCTTCCCTTGAATAAAGTCTGATTTAATTTGCTTACCTCTTTACAACATTGCTCAGAGCATACATGACAGGCTTGCTGGGTTTGTATTTGGCCATCTCGAGCATATCGTGGATCAAGAGTGCAGAAGGATTGGACACGAGTCCCAAAGCAAAGACAGTCGCATCAACCTCAAGAGCGTTGGTGTCAAAGGTCCTGAGGATCTTCATGATGGCACTGCTGCATTCAGGCGTTCCACATTGAGCCAGTACCTGGTAGGTGAGGACTCGGGATACCGCAAGAGCCTCAGGGAGTGCCGCGCTCAAGGTTTCTGTTTTCATTCCACGGACCGTTGAGACAAGCTTGTGGAACAGGGAAGCCCTCTTCTCACCCTCGTTCTCAGACAGAGTGTCCAGTTCTCTCAGGAGATTCAGAACTGCATCTTTATCCTGTACAAAACTCTTGTCCTCAACAGCCTCCATGTGGAGATCCTTGACAATGACACCTTAGCAGACAAACAAAAAGATTATCATGAGTCTGCACTACATTGTGGTTATAACAAATCAAAACAAAGCAAATTAAACAGAAAAGGCTTACCGTGAGCAAAGATTCTGTCATTGTGAGGAGAAACTTTAACCACCGTGAGCTCTTGCTTTCCGACATTGGCAACTCCATATTCTCTCCTTAAATATAGAAAACAGGGATAAAAACAAAACAAATGCATATCCCTGTGTGTACTTACATAGCAGAGCATTCAGTAGAGTCTAGTACAAGGTTTGACTTACTTATATGAGAAGGGAATGAGGATGTGGTTCTCGGTGCAGGACCCAAAGGTCATGTGTTTTTTCTCATTGTCAAACCTGTAATTGCAGGTTTGGGAGCTTCTGATCAGCTGAGCAAGAGGGTAGTGCTTAAAAGTTATAGATGAGGATGTTAGCATTGTGGATATTTGTGTTGGCACATTTTTGTGTAATCTTTTGCAAAAGTAAAGGCATTACATTTTTTTTTTTTTTAAAGATACTCAATTCGGCTTTTCTTTCCATTATAGCTCAAATTTAACCACTAGTGTGTTAAGACACATTAATACCACAGTACAACGAACAAAGGTAGAGTTTCTCTTTTGATTTGTCATAGTGTTTAAAGTTTTCAGCTCACAGCTTGTCTTTGGGTGCCTTACCATGCCGGTGATAAGAGCCAAGGGGCTGGTGTGATCTCTCATTGGGACAAATTTGTCACATCTGGACAGATCCCTGTTTAGGCTGACATCAGTTGCAATGTCTTCTCTAGCATTGACTGTGTAGTGGGTCTTGCAGTTGCCGTGAATTGTAGGCTGCAGCGAATATGGTAAAGATTAGATGAACTAAATAAAGATGTATAATATATGATTACGAAACCATTTTTAATAAATATAAAATGTGGTTTAATGTTGTTAAAGTGTTGTACCATATTCTTGTTCTTGTCTTCTTCCAGCACAGGAACAGCCAGTGCAGAGATGATACCCCTCTTAAAGTTCAGGACAGTTGTTGTTTCACCGTCCTCAGGGTACAGTTTCACATCATACAAACCCTCAATCACGACCCTCAGGGGATACCTTTAAAAAACAGTGCACAGTCTCCAAATATACCACTTTTTTTTTTTCAATGGTTTAAATTATCATGGAGAAATTACATACTTTTCCATTTCAGCAGCAAAGGCATCAGAGCTGGGGCTGTTGGCAAACACAGGGTTACCCTGTGTGTCCGTGTCAACGACTTCACTCAGCCTGCAGCCAGTAGTGCGCACAATGAAACTACAAGTCTGAGGCACTTCAATTTCAACCTGTGAGAGGAGGGAAATTTCTTTTTCTGAAATACATGGATTGGAAAGGGGAAAACTGATGATTTAGCATCATCGTGAGGTGTTTCTCATACCTTGCAGGAAGCCTTGTGTCCATTCTTGAGATGTGAGGCTCCGTTGATAGCATTCAGAGATTCAGCTTCATATTGGTATTCATACTTGTGTAGGCTCTTGTACCTTTGAGCCACTAGGAGAGATGAGATTAGAGTAATGAGAAATCATTTATTAGTTATCTTTTGGAAACTACTGCTACTGTGAAAACTTGATGTCAACATCAAAATGAACTTACAGAGACAGGTTGGTTGATCCCGATCTTGTGCAACTGGAAAACAAAGATTAATCATTTGCTTTAGCACCTGTAATACAACTAAAACGCAGTGCACTACAACTTAAACCCATCTACCAAGCCTAATAATAACCTAGCAAGGATTTACACATAGGTGAGTACCATCAGATGTTTTGTGTTTTCCCAATTTTTGTACTTGTTGCATGTTTTTTTAACCTTCATTCAACAATTCGGCAAAGACTACAGTACACTGATATCTATTGCAACCTTTTTAACGCTGTAGAAAATACTTTTTTAAACTGAAAGAATTTAGGAACTACTCACAAGTCAAGGCAGATGTACTGAGGAGCAGCAAAAGGCAGAGCTTTGAGTCCCCCATGATTGGTTCGTTGAAGCCCCCTCCTTTTGGGTCAACGAGCACTCCAAAATGAGACTGATTTTTTTGTACTTCAGCTTGAGGCTTTTATACTCTCAGGTGGGCCCTGTTGGGAGACTGGGAGGCACAGACAATTCTTTGAATGCTCAAAGTCCACCTGACCCTCTTGTGTGTGGAGGGACAAAGGCAAAAGGGTTTAAAACACACTTAGAGCTAAAAGACGAGACATGGAAAACGGATGTATTGTGTTAAAAAAAAATCTTCTTTTATTAATGTGGTTTGTCATTCACTGATTGGATATTAAGGGTTAGTCTTAAGAGATCATCTAATAGCTACTAATTAGTTTTCGCGTTGTTTTTATTCTTCACGCTGTTACATTCTTAATAGTGTGCTAATAACCCACCACCAACAATTCATATTATTTCTTACACTTTCCAGTTAGTGATTGTGAATGCGTATAAAGGCATAGATTTAATGAGCAATTCTACACTCTAAAATACTCCAGTTGATTCATAGACAGAGAGATTGCACACATTAAAATTGAAAAAATTGAAGATTAAAAAGGTAGCATTAATTGTCTAGTGTTACTTGCTTCATTTTAGGCTGCAGTGATTGGTAAAAACTGCCGTAAAAACACTTAAGTTAGCAAAAAATCTTAGATTATATAACATAATAAATGCACTCCTGTACATATTTGCACTATACACATTGTTTAAAATGGCAATGTTGCTTTACATTTACTTTTTACAGTAAAAAACCAACCAACCAACCAACAAAAATAATAATACTTACAGCGTAATGAAGTTAGATGCTTGTTTTTCTGCTCCACAGCCCAAAAATGACAACAGCAAAAACATTTGCAGACCTTGATTTGGGTTGGGACACTGAACTTTGAGCTACAAAGTTTCAAAGGTTCCTGCAAAATTTGATTAGTTGTTTGAATAGGGTCTGCTATTCTGTTTGTGGCATGAAAGGCACATGCAATAAATAAACAGTAATAACCTTGAGCTGTCTTAAGCATTATTATTATTTTTTGTAAATGGTGTTTACTTCAATCATTTATATTGCACTATATTAAACATTTCCCATTACTATACAAATTCTTGAAAACATGAAATTGTCTTTTTTTTATGTGTGCACTGATCTCAGAGTTACATCTAAACATTGTGTAATGGTCTGTTGCAATATATATCCTGATCAGTACTTTTTGTTGGATGCTGATAATGTTTGAACTAACACAGAGTCCAAAGGGAGCTTAAAGCGAACACTTTTGTCCTTTTCCATTTTAAATTTAAAGCTTATTTATTTTTTCTTTTGCAATAACAATATTCTAACTGAATTAAACTATATGATCTTCTAAGTTGCAAGTTTTCTGTGTAAAGTCCTGTTAAGTACTTGAGACTGGACTTTTTCTAGCTGTTCAGCAGTTAAACAACATGAATCACCAAACGATTCTTAATGTAAGTCTGTGTACTTTAAAAAGGTTACCAATGTATATATAAGTAACAGTACTCAAACTATATAACCTTATAAAACATATTGGCTAATATTTGAAATACTTCAAATATTTAGTGGTAGCTGTTTCTGGTGTTTTTGCACAAAACCAGCAATGCACACAACAGTAATATGGCAAATAGAAAAATTCATTCTTACTAATGTCACTGTTTTTAATGCAAAATACTCTTATGTTTACATTATTATAAATTCCCCATTTTCTTTAATCCAGTGTGTCTTTGTCTTGGTTTAATGTTCTGCAGGTAACAGGGACTTTATAATTAACCATTCCATTCATTTCTTTGTTTTTTAATCAGCTTCTGGAGTCTGCATACTATATGAAAGATATAATCAGGTCAAGAACGAGACAAAGAATTCAGAGAAGGAAAACACCCCAGAGTCATCAGAGGATGAATAAACCAATTTTGGTCTCTTTAAAATCAGATGAGTACCAAATAATAATTAAAAAATACGAATAAATAAAACTGAATCTAAACTCTGTGACCCAGGTGTATGTAGTTAGCCGCAAGTACTATTGCCCAACCAATTTTTTGGCATAAAGGTCGATACCACTGGAGATATTTTGCAAGTACTGTTAAACCTTGTTATGTATTTCTTTCTTTCTTTTAAGATGTTACAATGTAGTCTAGGATCCTGTTAGTGAATCAATTTTCCCAATAAACAGTATGGATTGAGGTACTTAGTAGTTTTCAACATAAGCTTTGAATGTTGTGATGATCACTCCATCAGTGTATTCAGAAAATATCAGGTCTTCTTCCACAGTAATACATTTTGGGGGAAAATTCATCTAGCAGTATCTTTGTGGGGGTGTAATAGTTAAGAGGAAACGATGTGGCCACACTTGGTATCATCATGTAATCTGTGCAGTTATGGATTCTTCTGGATTCTTTGTAGTCCTGCCCTGTTTCCTAGTTTGCCATGTTTATCTGTCTATAAGTACCTATAAGCTGCCTGCGCTTTGTGCTGTTTTATTTGAAAAGAAATCCAGATGCAAAAAGTGCAAACCCTTTGAAAAAAATAACAGTTACTGGAAAAATATTTTTTTAAATTACTGGTAGATTTTTAATCATGGAACTTTTTTTTAGGGTTTAAATCAGCCTAGACTTTGATTATAGCTTTATTCTCCTGCTCAGTCTACTTATATAGAAATCTCCTGGTGTTCCTTTATCTGTAAGGCTGTGTTTTACATTATTGTAAAACTGTGTTTTTTGTATTGTGCTATTTATTTATTCAGTTTTCTATTTTTTTTTATATCAACATATATGAAAAAAAAAACACACTTTCAGTAGAAAAGGAAAAAAAATCACAAAATATTTTTTGGGCTTTTTTTTTTTAGAGCGTACTCTTATGTGATGCTGCAGTTTCCTGTCATTTTCAGCAAAATAGCCCAAAATGGCAGAAGGTCTCTTTGTTCTTCAGTCATCAGTTAACTAAACAAGCATATCTCTTGTTTGTGGGTACCAGAGTACCAAGAGGAAATCCATGCAGGCACAGGGAGAACATGCACACTCACAGAGAAAGACCCCAACCAGGAGCTTTTTCTGTGAGCAGACAGAGCTAACCACCGCCTGTGTCTAACATGCAGCCCTTTATATGTCATTACATGTCATTGTTATTATTATTAGTACCATTAATGTTAATATTACTTATGAATAAAAAAAATATTGTATTGAAAAAAAAACAACCCTGCAACACTGTCAATTGTGTAATACAGTTTGCGCTGAACTCTTCTGCTGTTTACTGACCTATTTGTCAATCTTATGGTTTAAACATTGGTTAAAAGTCCAGACAATGAAGTCATGCTCAGAATATTGCTGTGTCATAAACCAGCATAATCAGTTAAAGTTATATTGCTCGTCAGCTTTGTCAGTAGCAGATAGCAGTTTAGATCAACCTAACCCCACTGATAGAACCATTCCAGTAGGACAAAATGTATCACATATACAAAAAGATAAAAGATATAAAAGATTCCCATGTGCAAGAATTTTTGCATTATTTGCATGAAGACCAAAATTTTCATTTATCAACTATTATAAATACCAACACCGATACATGAGCAAATAAACAAACACTGGCTAAATAAATATCGTCCAGTTTTGGCCCTAGTGATATATTTGCTCCCCTCTATGTTACATTGTTCAGTTGCACCATGAAGCTTTTTGACTGTCTGAGTTTTGTTTATAAAAATTATGTTATTTAACTAGCATATAAATGGTTGATATTTAACAGTATTACTGAAGAGAGTTGATACCAGTTGCTGTCAGGTTAATGCTGTTTCTGACAGAACAGTTTATAGCTGCAAGTATAACCTTACTACTAGCTTTTCATTTTGGCCCCTTTCAAAGGAGCAAACACAAACCATAGATTATTCTATTGGTATATCAGTGTCATAGGTGTGAATTAAAGTACAGGTAATGCACAATGCTTTGTATAGGAGTTTTCTGAAGAAAGATTATGTATAGGATATCTTGATGCATGCTCAATCATGTTGACATAGCGTTTTGTCACTCATCTAAGTGACTTCTTCAGTCTCAGCTGACTGCAGGTTTACCCAAACTTAGAAACAGTATCTTTCAGCACCACTGAAAGAGTAGCCACTGGCCTGTAGGTGTAAATAGACTGCATAGTCCTGGCCTGAAGAGTTGGCTCTTCTGTGTTGTGGCATTCGCTTAGCCAGAGGTTGTTTGGTTTCACCGATGTATAAATCATGGCAATCCTCCTGGCACTTAACAACATAACCAATCCTTGGGAGTCGACCAATTTTTGCCACAGCATGTTTTAGAGTTTGAAAGCCATGGCTGTGTTTAGAGAAAATGCGTCTTAGCTGTTCCGATACTCATCTAGCACTTTATTCAGCATTGCACCTCGAGCATAGATTTGCATATGAAAAACGTTTGCACAGAAGAGTTTAATTATTTACTGAATATTTATTGTGTTTTTAAAAATCTGTAGGTAGCCTTTAGGTTTCAGGTCCTTCACAGCTGCTCCTCATTAAGAAGGGTGGTGGTTGTCTGTGAAGAGAAAAGGTTGTTACTGAGAGCAAATAAGGTTAACTATTGAGGAGAGCTGGGGCAAATGTGTGTGAAAAAATCTAGAAATAAAGGTGGTGCAAAGAAGTGGCTTTTCTTTGCCCTTCTTTCCTTTATCCTCTCCAGGGTGTTTGGGCAAATGTTCCCCTTTTTGGGATTTACTTGAATGATTGAGCATGCATCAAGACTTCTTGATACGATGCTCTTCTGCTTCCACGGCAGCTGTGTCTGTGGGGATGTACACTACAATATTAAAATGTGAACTAGTGGAACTGCAGAATGTTGTACAATTGTAGAAGTTTCTGTAAAAAAAAAAACCTTTACTGTAGAGATGAATAGCTGTGATATGTTCAACAGCAAAGGTAACAATGTTTCATAACCAGTCTGAAACTGGGGCAACAATGGGGCACATGAACCAGCACAAAAGGTAATGCATTTTAAGTTTTTGGATTTGCCACTGAGAAATCATTAATGCGTTGTTTATATTGAATCTTTAAAAAAGAAAGAAAGAAACAAAAATCCATCCATCCATCCATCTTCATCCGCTTTGTCCGGGGCCGGGTCGCGGGGGCAGCAGCCTAAGCAAAGAGGCCCAGACCTCCCTCTCCCCAGCCACCTCCTCCAGCTTGTCCGGGGGAACACCAAGGCGTTCCCAGGCCAGCCGAGAGATATAATCTCTCCAGCGTGTCCTGGGTCTGCCCCGGGGCCTCCTCCCAGTGGGACATGCCTGGAACACCTCACCCAGGAGGCGCCCAGGGGGCATCCTTGTCAGATGCCCGAACCACCTCAGCTGGCTCCTTTCGATGTGGAGCAGCAGCTGCTCTACTCTGAGCCCCTCCCGGATGGCCGAACTTCTCACCCTATCTCTAAGGGAGAGGCCAGCCACCCTTCGGAGGAAGCTCATTTCTGCCGCTTGTATCCACGATCTCGTTCTTTCGGTCACTACCCAAGAAAAAAAAATCTGTCAGGAAATCTCATGATCTCCCCTGTGTTCTTTTCTACAAATGTCATGTACTTCTCTTCTGAAAGGCGTTTGCTTGTTTGAGTTCAATTGCAAAATCTGTAATATTACATATTCAAGTTAAAAACACATTTAACACTGCATTAACGGGGTATTTTAGTCAGCTCGCACACATTTATTGCACCCAGACATTTCTAGAAAGGCCTACTCAGCACTGCCATTATCAGTACAAATGAAAGTGAGGTAGTGCAAAGAACACAAGCAGCTTATCAGTGTATCACGTACTTTGTGCAGAATCGTTTTTCCACTTGCAAAATGTCCAATAAGCCTGCATAGGTTTCTCTTTTTTTCTTCAATCAAATCAGTATCTTTTAAAATGTTTTAAATGTCATTACTAAAAACATTTTCTGCATTTCATCCACATACTCTGAGACTTGGCATAAAAAGGGAAAATGGCACAGGTTCTCCACAAAAAGGGAATAATACAATCAAACTCAAAAGATGAAAAGCAGAACTTTATTTGCTGTATTTTCCTGCAAACCAAGGTGATGATATGCAATAATTAAAATGCTCAAAGTATAAACAGAATTTATGTCAGATTTTGGCTTCAGCTAAAAATAAAAGCATGTCATCACAGCCATTAATTGAAGAGCTGCAGTTCCAAATGCATTTTACTGGTTGAACAACAATACTCGACCCAAAAAATTTAACCATGCCAAACTGTAAAAAAACAAAACAGACAAATAATTTTTGTTTTTTTTAAGCAGTCAGGTGAGTTCTGGAAGTGCCTAAGAAAACTATTGATACAGCAAATTACCAAACATAAGGCAGTGGTGCCCTAAAGCATAGCCTTATCATCTATTTTTATCTAAATGGGATCATATTTTGCAAAACAACCAGCAACTTGCGTTGATTATAAATGATTTAACCCTTAAATTCCTTAATATCATGTTTACCGTGTCTTCTTTACAAACTGACTTGTGGCAAACAAAGGTGCACCCTCCTGGGCATTAGCTAGAATTCTGGTTCAAGGAGCTTCAACACTGGCTTCACTTTTGAGAGCCTTGAGGAGCTCCCTCCATGTTTTATGATAAGACCAGGTCTCCAAACTCCTAGATACCAATCTGATCAAGTGCCAGAATAAACCAGTTCCATGTATCCAACCTTTAAAAGTGTCTACACCCTGATGTTAAGAGTTGTCTTGTGGAATGAGCGAGTGTGTGTTTAAGAACCATTTCTTTAGTAAAAGTTGCAATAAAACACTTTAAAAACAGCTCCTAGTCTGAGGCTCGTAGTTTCCTTAAAAATTCCAGATATGACAGAGTTGTTTGTAAAGGAAAAAAAAAAAATCAGCTGATTCTGCGAGGGGACCCCTCACTGGTTTTTCATGGAATAACCCCATATTATAAACCTTGATATCAGTGGCTCGTGTTCCTTAAATATTGACAGAGGTCTATAGAGTGGAGCAATGTCCCTCACTCTAGTTAATGTAAGGACAGACAGTTCGATATTTTAGCAGTGGGCTGACGCTTGTGACAATTCATCCAGAAGGTAAAATTTCCAGAGAAAGAGGAAGAACAGGGGGTCAAAAGATTCATGAAGCAATGTGTTCATTTTGGGAACAAGTGAGGACTTGAACTTCAAATAACCCAAAACTTTCATAATAGCATGAAACTCTGATGGTTCACTCACAGATTAATGATGACCCAGTAAGATGAAGTAATAGTAGTATATTTCATTTCTATTGCTCTGTCTCTATTTTGTGTTTTTGCATATAAACCTGCTAATCACTCTGGAGACTAAGGCAACCTGGATAGCCTCTGAAAGATGAGCTAATATTTGCATTAGTGAAGAAACCAAACATTCCTCTGAGATTTTCGTCTATATTAACATAATACCATCACAGAGTTGCTGCACAACCATGATGCAAATCACCTTTTCCACCACATCTCAAAGTTGCCCTAATAGAAGCTCATTAGACCAGTTTTGGTGAACCCAAGTGCAAATTATATCCTAACTTTCCTGTTCTTAGTAGACAGGAGAGACGCCTTGTGTCGGCCTCTACTGCTGTAACCAATCTGCTTCAAGATTCAGTGTGTTGTGCATTCATAGATGCTCTTCTGCATACCTTGGATGTGACGAGCAGTTGTTTGAGTCACAGTTGCCTTCCTGTCAACTTGAAGCAGTCTGGCCATTCTCCTCCCATCTCTGACATCAATAAGAAATTTTCATCAAGAGAACTGTTGATCACTGGATATTTTTCTCTTTTGGACCATTCTCTGTAAACCCTAGAGATGGTTGTGTGGAAAAATCCCAGTAGATCAACAGTTTCTGAAATAGTCATCCATCAGGCACCAGAAACCATCCAACATTCAGAGTCACTTAAATCAATTTCTTCCTATTCTGAAGCTCAGTTTGGACTTCAGCAGATCGTCTTCACCATGTCTGCATGGCTAAATTCATTAGGTTACAGCCATATGATTGTTTGATTTAACATTTGTGTTGACAAGTAATTAAAGGTGTAGCTAAAAACAGATGAAAGCAATCAGCTATAGGTAAACCTAATGAGGCATTAGTGAAGCAATGCAGACAAACACAAAGGAAATAAGACAGCCGAAGCAATGCATGAACAAGACAAATGAAACAACCAAACAAACAATAATAATAAATAAATAAACAGCAAAGAGGACTGTGCATAGAAACACTCCTACAGCAAATAAACAGCCCGGTCTCCTCCTTTAAAAGATGCCCATCAGCCTAATTTCAGCTTCAAGGCAGGAATACTTACCCAAGCTGGAGTAGCGGCAGATTCAAAAACTGTTGGTGACCTCTAGTGGATCATTACATTTCTGCAGAAAAGGAGAACGCTTCCCTCTCTGCATGACTACACCCAGCTCTTCTGTCGTCACCTTAAAAAAATGTGTACTATATTTAAAACTGACAGCAAAATGCACACAACTCTGTGTCTTATCTGACACACACAGCTTATGCTATTTCCTCATCTATCTATTTGAACTGTCATTACTGAAAATATTCAGTTTTAAAACCTTGTTACACCAAGAATAAATCCCAGTGAAAAAGGTTATTCGATTATGAGACTATCAGGGTCCACTTGTTTGTTTTAACCAGACACTTGTATGCTTTCTTCTTCCTACTACTTACTACTACACATTACTTGAGGTCTATATTTATGTAATAGCCAGGTAATATAAGCATGGTCACCCCGTAATTAAATAAAAATTATGTTTTACTTCTGAAATTGTTTGACCTGCAGAAGCCTGAAGTAATATGGTATGTTATTTAAAGAATACTGTTTTCCTTTCCATCCGCACAGTCCACCATCCACAGCTTTGTTTCAGTATTGAGTTGCACATTGGCAGCAGCAACAAAAGCAACCTCAGACTGCTATATCACTGCCTCCAATCCCCCCCTCCTGTATTGTACCCACTCTAAGGTCAAGATAAACACTCCATGTGCTTATAGAAACAGGTGTCAGGCTTCAGGAAGACACACACACAGAGGCAAACGCACTCAGTTAATTATTTATCTTCTCACTGAATTGCTGACATATACACCATCCCGCCTTCAGTGTCACTTTAACCAGGGCAAGAGAAGTTACTGCTATTGATGCCGATGGACCAGTGTGCATCTGTGCCGAGGCTGAAAGAGAAGACTTATACGGGAAAGCATTGAAAGGAGCTTATGTCTACGTCATTAATACTTAATTCTACAAAACAATTTGTACAGCAATATTACAGGGACTTGTATATATATACACTTGATATAATGATGCTGTTTCAATTACAAGGAATAACATGTTGTATACTGTTGTATAATGTAACTTAAAATACATTGCCCACAGTATTTACAAGTAAGCCTGGAAAACTGTCGCCTACAGGATGCCCTAGCCTATTCCAGAATAACTTTTAAATCACGTTTGTTATCGTAGACGTGTTTATTTAGTCTATTTCTGTCCAAGTCTCCACATTTTCCCCCAGATGTGAAGCGTTTATTTTAGATATTGAGCTAATAATAGTCTCCGTTGATAATTTTCCACTGAACTCTGCTGCGACAGTTCCTTACAGTGAAGCTGCGAGTGTGGAGGGATCCATTCAGTGTATCGGGGGGAGGGATTTAAAGTATTACTTAAACACTACAAAACAGGAAATGCAATTAAAATGTTTTTTAAAATACATGTCACGGTCATTCTGGCTTTTACTCAGTGTTCCCTCGATTAAACTGCTATTGTTAGTAATTCTTCAATTGATGGAGAAGGTTCAATCCCTCTCCCGGACGAAGGAACCCCCCGCCAAGGAGCAATATGGAACATTCGGATAAAAACCAAGCTGGGTGCCACATCTTCCACTAAATGATAAAGCCGCTACACCGGGAGCTGGAAGCAGGACATACTGAATAGAAATAATAATAATGATAAAACTATCTTGGAAGAATACTTACACGCTTTTTCATATCTTTTCTTTTGTCTGAAAAGTGCTTGGGTGACTCGAATATTTTCTCTCGCGTTGGAGTCGGTGGGAGGAGGTGTGAAGTTAAACTACTGCAAGTTAACGGTTAAGTTCGGCTGCTGGTGACGCCTTACAGTGGGAAACGTGGGCTTCAAACATTTACTCTTTCAGCCGGAGGACCCATAGATACCTTCAGGAAAAAGGTAAGTTTATATTAATTTTTTAGAAACATTTCTCGTTACTGTGAAGTCCACTGTGCTTCAGTGGCTACTCTACCCTGGACTGCTGTGGCAATTTCCCCAAGACAGGACTACACCCAGTTAAAACACATCTCATCTGCCCTGGAAAGTATTCCAGTAGTAAAAATATTATCAAAAATGCAGCTTAGTGGCTCACAAGTCTTAATGCAGACTACATGCTGCAAAACAAAACCTGATCAAATGTAATGCATTGTTTTATTTAATTTATTAGTCCTTTATTTATCCAGGTGAAAAATATCATTGAGATTAAAAATCTAATTTCCAAGAGAGACCTGGAATCATGGCAGCAAAAGTCAAAAACACATGCACCACATAACTACATTACAAAAACATATACAATACAAACATGTAAAAAATATACAGTAACAGATCATTAAAGTGATCGACTGTATGCATCTAGCTAAAGAAAAATAGCCTTAGACAAGGCACATTGAATAATATTGAAGCACATGTATTAAATGTATGCGAAAGCACATAAACTAAATCAAACCTAACAGACAATGTTTTGTGCTTCATAAAAAGATGTGCTTGTCCAAAAAATATTTGTGATTAGGATCAGCAGATATTATAACTAAAGAGTGTGGCTGAATGTGTGGGAGGGGATTTAATTCATCTTGGTTTGATTTTTTTTTTTTTAAAGGTTTCATGTATAAGTGACATGAACTAAGTATCAAATCAAGTTTTTAAATAACAGCTTGCCTAAAAATGCTACAGAAACTGGTAAAATGTTAATATTATAAGTTCAAATACTCACTGTGTGACATCTTAGAAAAAAAATAAAGATCTGCCAGCTCCTTTTCTTGCTATGGGATTGCCATCTAAAACACTGTCTTGCTAAATATTAAAAGCCTACTCCTTTCATCTACTATTTCACACTATTGTTGCTGTTTTTCTAGTTAATTTCACACATTTTTTTTTCAGATAAAAAGACCATAGCTATCACGTGAAGAGTACGCATCCAAAATTAAATACACCCACTCACCAAGTGTTAAAGTAATAAAAATACACATAATAATTTTGCTGTTGTAAGCTTGAGCGTGCAGAATATCTAGATTAGGTCCAGTGCAGTATTATGCTTGGTAATATCAAGTGATGAATATGATACTAATGTTTCAGATTTAAAAGTAAGGAAATATTAAATGCACACACACACACACACACACTCACACTCGAGTCTCAATATATCTTCTGCCCTGCGTGTGCCCCAGATTGACTGTTACACTGCCTTTCCCTCATAAGCTGTAGCACTACTATACTGTTGCCTTGACTACTGGTGTGTCAGGGGACCTCATCCTGATCCACTGCAATGATTTTCTCTGACATGAGTTCAGAGAGACTGCCACGAAGCACCGCTGAATGCGAGAATAATGGGAGAGCTCATTTTCTCCTTAGCTTATAAATACCTCACACCAACTCCTCAACCACCTGATGGAGTCCCAGTTACCAGTGGTTCGCGTACTCGAGGCTACAGCGCTGCTCTGCTCATCCACTGCAGAGCAGGCTAAAACGGGCACGCTTTCTCTCTGTGCACTGAGCCATATCAGGTTGTTTGGATTACATTCCCTTTAAAAGAGGCACGATGCAGAGAGCATTAAAAACATTCTGTCAGTCGTGTTTATCAAGAGTTAATGAAGGGAAAAGGTTCAGTGTGAGCCCGCTTGCAATATAAAAACAGGAGGAGTGGGGATGTCTGTTGTATTTGTACTAATTGACAAATGGAAAACCTAACAATATCCACTAAGAATACTAGTGGATGTTCACAGTTTAGAGGCTTTGTCTGAAAATAAATTAAAACAAATACTCGATAGTATCCTTTTTAAGAAAAAGTAATTACTTATGTACATTTAGATATGACTTTAAGCAGAAGTTGTCTTTTGATTCCCACGCTCACTAACAACTGGTGGAAACATAAGCATGAACTATTTTCTCTGTAAACACCTAAGGACAGATATATTTAAACATATGCATGCTGCATCTCTGTATCTGACTGTCATTGTAGTTTCCTTCCTGTTCTTCGTGAAATAATGAGCATGTTGGAAAGAATGTTTTTTTTTCTTTGTTGTGACATAGCCCTACTCAGGAAATAAAGTGGGTCTAAGAATGGCAAACAGCAGTGAAACGGGTTTACAGGAACCCCCGCTGTAGCCTTGGGGAGGGGGGGATGCATGCTGCACCGGAGCTTGTGTGAAACAGTCTCATTAGGCGGAGAACCCACTGGAAAAAAGTGGACCATACGGAACAAGGAAGGCTATGGGGGTTGGGGACAGGGACAGGATCTGTTGCTGTGTAATCTAAGGGAACCGCAAACACTGAATGTGAACTGGCAATCTCGAGGGGCTGTAGTGTATCAAGCAACGGTCACAAGACTGTGTTCAGCTCACCAGCTCTGCAACCCCACCAGTCAAGGCAGAGAGGAATTTATTTTCCCTGAACCACATCATTTCCTGAGTAATTCTATGTCACAACAAAGAAAAAAACTTTATTAAAACAGCCTTTGAAATCCCAGACCAAAGCTTGCATGCATAAGTAGGAATGTTTTAAATGTTATAAGCAGTACTGCAAATCTATTTAATCACTTTATTAAAGGAAATTACCAGAACTTGCAGCAGGTAAAAAAAAAAAAAGAAGCTTTTTGCAGGAATACTTTTAATGCAGTTAACAGTTTTAATGAAAAGAAAAATATGTTATCTGATAAAGAATGTTTTAAAAATGCCTAATTACAGTGGAAAGGGTTTGTTTAGGTTTTTAATAAACATATTTCAGAGGTCACTGCACTCTGTAAGACTGTTTTGCAACCCGCAGCCTTATGTAAGTATGTTGCTATTACTTACTAAAATAACTAGGCTAGAGCACATGCTGTTGCATATTATGAGTATTTTCTCTTAGCCTCAGAGGATCTTGAAGCATGAGGGTAGCAATTTTTCCATCTGACAAGCTGTTGTGTTTCATGTGGCTTTGTGCTTGTTTGAGGGAATAAATAGCAACGCCCATATTTATGTCTACTCGGGCTCAGCCTGCGCACTGAGCTGTCCTGGAAAAGTCCATGTGACACAGATCTGAGGAGGTGCATCCTGTTGTATGTTAAAACGGAAGGACTATAGTCAGGCCTGTAGGGCAGTGTGTGATTTATGCTGTGGTCCAGTTAAAACAGAGGCAGCAGACATGATAATATATTCTCAAAATAATAATCACCTTTTCTCTAGTTGCTCAGTGCTGCTGTGAAATGTTGAAGTGTCTGAGACACCACAAAATGCTGCTTTGTGGTCATGTGTTAGTATTTTTCTTTGCAACAGGACGTAGAAGCCTTTCACTCTCTTTAATCCGTATAAGCAATAATAACACCTTGGCTTTCAGGACAGTTAGTCGATCAGCCTGGTCACTGATGGATGGATGTGTTTCCATTCAATTTTTTATCGACATCCTTCACAAAGGATGAATCTTTGTGACTTTAACGATTGCCTGATTCAGGCCGACACTGCGGCAGGGTGGTTAGCACCGTTGCCTCACAGAGAGAAGGTCCACCAGCCAGCCGGAGACTTTCTGTGTGGGATTTGCACTTTCTACCTGTGGCTGAGTGGGTTCTCACCAGATACTCTGGCTTTTGCCAAAGACAAGTTTACAGTTCTAAATTAACTGTAGCAGTAGCAGTAGTATCCTTCAGTCAACAGATATGCACTTGTGAACTCACCGTTAGACAATTCAAAGCCAAATTCCTAATTTTGGAATGCAGTTTGCATGAGAAAAGAAAGCTGGATTGAGAAATTAAATGTATTATTGTGTTGTACTTTGATTTATTTTTATCTGTCCAGAAACCTGAGTGACATAGTTCCTTGTTTGACTTACAGACCTCTGTGTCATTCTGTGACTTTGATTCATAAACCTACAGGAAATTACACCTGTCTGGCAATTATAACAAATATGGCGTCTGTTTCAAAAGGATCTCATCCAAATTCAAGCCGCTCTCATTTGTTCTTCGCCAGATGGATCGTTCTGATGCCAGAAAGACAGGAGCGCTGGGGTCCCAGTAATTGAAAGAGAGAGAACATGGGTACAAAGCTTCTCTCCCATAAATTCATTATATCAGCACAGAGGAGTGGAGGTGTTATTCAGAAAGATTATTATATAATTGCACTGTGGGTATTAGCAAAGCAACTCATATAGTATAGCTGGAAATAGTTTCTCTTCTATGTGTCATACTTTTTCCATTCTTTCTTCCTCCCTACCCCCGCACGTCTCTCTTTCTGTCCCTCCCACTCACACTTTACCAGATGCATGTGAAAGATTAGCTCAGGTTTTGGCCAGTTTTTCCTCAGTTTTCCAGAAAACGTTATAACAAATGTGAAAGTTGCTTTCTCGTTCTATCCCACGGAGCCACAAACCAACCATGCTAAAAGAAAACTTGAGGTAATTTCATAGAATCAAACAGACAATTTGTAAGTAAGAACATTTTCCTTCTACAAAAAAACCCCCAAAACAAAACAGCTGTTTCCTCTTGTTATTTTTTGGGGGAAAAGTGTGGCACATTCTTAACACCTTCCTCACCTAAAATAAAGATGCAGACATATACATGATGACACCTACATCACACATTTTCTCTGAAAATGTCAAAACCTTTTTGCTCACCGGCAAACACGTGTCAGCGTCTGCTTCATAATGAGTTTTATGCAGGTTTTATTTTGGATGTGATGTGTTTATGCATCCTCATATCACCAATCATGAATATCCCTGTATACATGAATAAACAGAGTAGAACCATGGAAACAGAAGCAAACCACAGAAAGCAAACGTGAATAGAACCAGGTGGTCAAATGCTTCGCTGGCTTTGTCTTTTCTGTACGTATTTATAGCAAGCGCTCGTGCTTATGTGTTAGGTTAACAGGTACGCTGCATTTAAACACTGACAGATTTAAGGAAAATGAAAGCAGTAAATACAGGACATTAAAATAAAATCACTGCAAGAACATAGACAACAGTTAAGAACAGTAAAGTCAAGAAAAGACAAAGAGAAAAGTTTAACTTTAAAGACCTCTTTCAGTTATTACACAGTTATCTCTTTTTTTTTTCCTTAACACTGAATGATTAATGTCTTGAAACAGGGTGTGTCTTAATGTGGTTTCAGTGATCGCTCGTTCTGCAGTGGCATCTTTGCTGTTGTAGTTTAAAACCAGTGGACTTGTCTATGGACTGACTTGGATGCTCATTTACTTGCTCTCTGAATTTGCTTTTTAATCATTGTGTCAATTCCACCTTCTTAAAATCAGTTAGGAGATTAATTTTCCCATGAAGGTGAGGATTATTGTCAAAATGAATGTTTGGCCTTCTCAGTGACAACAGTCAGTATCAGCCTGACCTTTTAGAAAGTGGCTTTATTGAGAATTACAATGCCCCAGGACACTTGTCCCTCTACCATGCAGTGAAAAGTCGATAAATTATCACCATGCCTGACAATTAATACTGTATCCACGGAGACCAGACCACCCCCTTGCTCCATACACATGTGTGCACACACATAGTGTTTTGTTAACATCTGCGTTGTAATCTTATCTCTTTTTTTTTCTTGTGTATGGACCCTGTTTGAATTATCCAGACTTTTTCCCCCTCAGCTTGTTTGCCTGAAAAACATCCTCAGAACATGTTTTCTGATGAAACGCTGCTGCAAACTGAGTGGAATTATTGACCCCATGAATCATTTATGATATTCACACAGGGATATTAATGAGGGTTATTGGTCCCCTGTAGGAGCAGAGGAAGCTGGAAAGTAAAAGCACAGGGAGTGGAGGATAGGAAACACCAGCCCTGCTATCGCCCTGCCTGCAAAGGTGCTTTGTCATGGGGAAACAGAACAGCAAGCTGCGGCCTGAGGTCCTGAACGACCTGAGAGAAAACACAGAATTCACCGACCATGAGCTGCAGGAGTGGTATCGCGGCTTCCTGAAGGACTGTCCCACCGGCCACCTGACTGTGGACGAGTTTAAGAAGATCTACGCCAACTTCTTTCCCTACGGAGACGCCTCAAAGTTTGCCGAGCACGTCTTCCGCACTTTTGACACCAACGGCGATGCCACAATCGACTTCAGGGAGTTCATCATAGCACTGAGTGTGACGTCTCGTGGCGGGCTGGAGCAGAAGCTACGCTGGGCCTTTAGCATGTATGACCTGGATGGGAATGGCTATATCAGCCGGGCAGAGATGCTGGAGATAGTTCAGGTGAGGACATACTATGTGCTGTGTGATTGATACTACAGAGCAGAGGTTTTATGTGTGTGTGTGTGTGTGTGTGTGTGTGTGTGTGTGTGTGTGTGTGTGTGTGTGTGTGTGAGCTTATCACATTTTAATAAACAAAATCTAGACAAATAACAACGAGAATTGGAAAATAAGTCAAGAGAGTAAATTAGTTTACAATAAGCGATCACTTTTTACATTTTTAACACTTTTACTGTATATAAGACAATGAAACGATATCATTTCCTTCTGTCAAACAATTTTAAAAAAGATATAAAATACATTGTATAAGCCAAATAAAAGCATCTGGAACATGCAGTTTTTTCTTATATCAGTAATAACTAAAAATATTTATATTATTCAATCATTCTTTTTATGACTGTTAATAAATAAGTTTAGCTCTAATTTTTGCTGTTATATGCACTTTAGCCTCCTGGTAATGGCTGTTTTTAGGTTCAACAGTCATCTGCAGGCTGCCCTTTCTGTTTTCCTTATCACTGTGGTTATATTTACTCTTCCAATATGGTGGGCTGAGCAGCCTGGATATTGGCTTAGTCCTTCGTGCTTGTGGAAACAAATAAATGTGAAAAAAATAAATAAAATAGAGACCATGCACTGGGATCACACCAGCAGCAATACTAATGAGCGCTAGGACCACACCCATTTAAATAATTATTTAAATTTAAGAAATACTGTTTGTACACTAAATAAAGGTATCGCATACAGGGAGTAATAAATACAAATGAAAAAAGAATGATGTGGAAAAATAACAGAAGCCATGCTGTTGCAGCTGGCAGAAAGCATTCTGTTTTCCAGAATGACATATTTCTCTCCTTTACTTAATCAAATTTTAATATTATACAATCAGATAAGTGAGTTCAGAAAGACCTACTGCGGGTGAAACGGCAGGATCTTTTGTTGTCAGACCAACATCATTATCTGCTAGCTAACAGAAAACAGGTCAGAGCTTTCAGACAATATAAGCAAAATGATGTCAGTGGCAACGGTTATTTTTCATCAGTGCGCCCTAAAAGCTTCACACACGTAGCCAGCAAAATCAATACACACATCACAGGAGTCATTATTGTCTTTTTTTATAGGCAATTTACAAGATGGTGTCATCAGTGATGAAGATGCCCGAGGATGAATCAACACCAGAGAAAAGGACAGATAAGATCTTTCGACAGATGGATATTGACAATGATGGTAAGGCTGGTGTCTTATTTCCATGTGCTGCATACATCATTGTGAACCAAATTGTTCTTTTCACAGTAAATAAATAAATCGACTTTTTATTAATGCTTAATCAGTATGTTAGTCATGCATCTGGTCCAGCTAAAACTGGTCCTGTTATAGATGGACAGTTTGACATTGGGAAGAATAAAGTCAACACTTTAAATTGCTTGTTAGTAAAATTCACAGCCACTGAGTTTGGCCCGCTTTTGCTTTCAGAGCTACCCCTAATTCTTTGTTGTGTAGATTCAACAAGGTGCCGAAACATTCCTCAGAGAGGAATATTGCTCCATATCGACACGACAGCATCACACAGATGCTGCAGATGTATTGGCTGCACATCCATGATCCGAGTCTCCTGTTCCACCGCATCTCTGGAGGCTATTTGAGTACAGTGAACTCATTATCATGTTCATGAAACCAGTTTAAGATGATTTGAGCTTTGAGGAATGGTGCACACTGTGCTCATTAAGGGACAGACATAGTCAGCAATAATACTCTGGTAGGCTGTGGCATTTAAATGTTGGTATTACGGGACCCAAAAGGAAATAACCCCCACACCATTACACCACCAGCAGCCTGAACTGTTGATACAAGGCAGGATGGATCAATGCTTTAATGTTGTGCATGCCAAATGCTGACGGTTAAAACCTGAATTTCGAAATCAAAATCAACTAATCAGACCAGGCAACATTTTTCTTTAGTCTAATATTGATGAGGCTGTGTGCAAATTGAAGCCTCGCTTTGCTGTTTTTAGCTGACAGCAGCGATCCTCTGCTGCTCTAGTGCATCTGCATCTAATTCGACATGTTGTGCATTCAGATACTCTTCTGCATACCTGGATTTATTATAACTATTATTATAAACCAAGTTACTGTTTCCTTCATATCAGTGTAAAGCGCTCTGGCCAGTCTCCTCTGAACTCTAAAATCAACAAGGCATTTTGGCCCAGAGAACTGCCGCTCACTGGATATTTTCTCTTTTTTGGACCATTCTCTGCAAACCCTAGAGATGGTTCTGTGGGAAAATCCCAGTAGATCAGCAGTTTCTGAAATACTCAGACCAGCCTGTCTGGCACCAACATGCCGTGCCACATTCAAAGTCAGTTAAATCACCTTTCTTTCCCCTTCTGATTCTCATCTTCTACTTCAGCAGATCATCTTGAATTGCTGCCATGTGACTCGCTGATTAGATATTTGCATTAACAAGCAGCTGAAGAGTTGTGGCTAACAAAGTGGCCAGTGATTGTATATTTGGTGCATAAACCACCTGATAAATACTGTTTGGATAGTTATTGTAAAGTTGTGACAAGTGTTGTTGAAACTTTATTAATGGCGAAGAGATGCTGTGAAGAGTATCGATAAACATTACACTGATAGCTACTATAAAACTAAATCTGATGTTTATATTAACTTTTCAAGAGTGCATGCGTAAGCAGGTTAGGTGGCTTTAGTGAAACCAAGATTGTGGACTTCTGGTTTTAGTTTTAGTCATTAGTTCTGTTTTAACTCGTGCTTTACTTTTGTTTTCACTATCGGCTTGGTTGGATATGGCCACAAAGAAAAAGAAAAACATATAGTACTGTGCAAAAGTCTTGAGCCACCCCTCATTTCTTTATGTTTTGTCTCCAAGGAGTCAGACTTTTTGTTTTGTAATTATTAGTAGTCTTAAGCACTTTAAAGTTTTCTAGACTTTTTATTTGGACAGTAACTGCTTTTTCACTCGTTTTCAGTCCTGTCCTTGAACCCGACACCTTTTCGGGGGTTTTGTTATCTTGTTAAGCCACTAAGCACTGACATATGAATCAAGTATTAAAAAGGGCACCCACCTAAGACGATGGACTAGTCTTGTGTTTACACATAAAATACAACTTAGCCAAGGGTCTATTTTGAACTGGATTTTTAGGCACTTAACAGCCTGGTGCAAAAACATACAATATCATTTGATTTCTTAGAATCCAGTTAAAATGACAAACATAACAAAGTTTGACAGGCATGCAGTAGTATTTTTGAACAAATAACATTTACTCCTAAAGAGCTCCTAAAGAGAAATCCAGGCATATCTCTACATGGTGTGCAGTGTGTATAAAAAATGTGAGGAAATAGGACAAATCATCTAAGCCAGCATGCGTATTCATTACATTGAAAAGTCTACTCTTACCTCCACACTACTAACCTAGCGTAGTATTAGCCTCCTCTCTTCTTTTGTCTTTGGCCAACAGTAACATAGTTTCCACCATCACCCTCTTGGCTAACAGCATCTGTAGTAGTTAACCTGAGCACCGACCAATCTGATATGAAAATCTCATTCTTGATGAGAATGAGATTTTCAAATCAAGAAATCTTGATGAGAAATCAAGATTTCTTGATTTCTCATCAAGAAATCTCATTCTTGATGAGAATGAGATTTCCATACAATATGTTAATTTTTCGATATTTCCACGAGCATGTTTGATTTGAAAAACTTTACACCTCCCCATCCTAACACAACCCTCCCCCATTTATCTGGGCTTGGGACCGGCATTCCCCAGACCTCAACATTATTGAAGCAGTATCGGATTATCTTGATAGAAAATGGAACAAAATGGAGTGAGCATCCAAAGAAGAGTTTTGAATGACCTTTTGGAGGATGCAGAACTTTTCCTGAAGTCTACTTAAAGAAATGAAAAGAAAGCTTCCCGAGGAGAGTTCAAAGAGTGTTGAAGCACAAAGGCGACCATACCAAATATGTTTCAATAAATCCCTGTACCATTTTCTTATTTTAGGAATAAATAAAAAGAAATGTGGTTTGAATAGAGTTCAGTGTGGGTGGTCAAACCAAATACTGACTTTCTGACTCTTCAAACTTTTTTTAGGGTATAATATAAAGGGTTTTTGCTCTTTATATTGATATTAATATTTATATATATTGCACGCACCATATGTATATATTTACCTTTATGTTTGCATGCTTCAGTATTAGTGTAGTATTTTCCTAGCAAAATATAAAGAAATTAGGCCGCATGTGACGCAAGACTTCTGTACAGTTGTCTGTTGTGAAAGATTACTTATGTAACAGCTGTTTACATGAAAACCATGACTTGCAGAACACTTTTGGCACTTTGATTCATGTCATATCACACGAAGTAGTTATGATTGGCTCCCAGCCTGGTGATCCACAGGCTTACCATAAATGGATTGACACTTAGAGTGACTTGAATGATACATCAAAAAATGCACTTTCCTTACTGAATCTGACACGTCACAGCTCAAGATATCTGGAGCTATGGTGCTGGGCAGGAGTGTTTTGTTTTGACATTGTGAAGGTCAAGCTGTGTCTCAGACAGACGTTTTAAGACATCATGTGATGCCATATGCCACGCCTGAAACCACAGCTGCAGAGGAGGGTAGAGGGTAAATTGTAGGCTGCATCCGCGATGCTCAAGGATGTTTTTTCCACATACCCATGAAAGCTGGAAACTGTATTGAACTACTTTACTCAGTTTTCCAAGGACCAAAACAACGTAATAAAATTCTGCTGAAAGCATAACACATCTGGAGCTCTAAAAAGAAAGGATGTTCCCAGCATCACACAATCTCTCAAACACAGGCCACTTGTAAAGTCCAAATTTTACATTTTTTTTGGGTGGTGTCAGTGCCACCTGAAGGTAACCTAACACATTTAAAATGAATCTTTAAGCCCTATTAAGCTAACCGGCTAATCAGAAATCAAGACCACTAAGGAGCTTGGGGAAACCTTACCTGATCTTTGCTTAGGTTGGGGCACCCACTGCCTTCCTGTTAGTCAGAATACTGGCAGTAGTAGCACTGGTGTGATTGGTCAAACCAGACCCAGTAAGTTACAGAGCGAGTGAACCTCTTATCTAATGCTATTATGTAAGAAAAAGTAGGTGTTAGACTCAAACAAGTGTAATTTTCTGCTGTTTCATCTTAGAATAATAAAAAATCTTTTAAACAAAATTAAAGTACACCTTGATATGTTTTTACCTAATTTCTGTCATATGTATACTATGAGAGTGATGAATGTTCGGGTAAAACATGGTTAAGGTTTCACATCTCTCATGCAGAACTGCACTCGCATAGAGTTATATACATACAGCAGCGTCACCTGCTGGACAAGAAAC
Organism: Haplochromis burtoni; assembly: GCF_018398535.1. Lineage (NCBI taxonomy): Eukaryota > Metazoa > Chordata > Actinopteri > Cichliformes > Cichlidae > Haplochromis > Haplochromis burtoni. Next base: position 1,344,191 of record NW_024582408.1, on the reverse strand, counting down.
ATGACGGCTATGAATACCATGATTCTGGCTCAGGTCCTTTAGGTTATTTTAAACTACTTAATGCAGTGTTATTTGTTACCATCTCAAAAGAAACATCAGTAGCTGATTTTTGTGGGTAGTTGCTGCATGTAAAACATTTTCATGTTTTACTGCTCATAACTGACATTTTCTTTCCCCCCCCACAGGCAGATTGTCTTTGGAGGAGTTCATTAAAGGTGCCAAGAGCGACCCGTCCATTGTCAGACTGCTGCAGTCGGATCAGGGAGCCTCTCGTCAGTTCTGAGGACACAGTGAAAGTGATCACACCCTGCACCTCATGCACACCTACATCCCTCCAGCTTTGTGCCGCTTGTTCTGATAGAGGATCAATCTTCATCACAGCCCCTCCTCCTTTCAATTTAACACTCCATGTCTTAATGTTTACATTAATGTACACTTCTCTGGTCAATGTGGCTTTTTTCCCTCTGTGGACAATGAAGTGGATTTTCAGTCAGGGCATTTTTTTTTGTGCATTTCAAAACGTCTCGTTTTGAATACCCGTTTGCTGTAAGTGCCATATCTTTTATTTATGCTTACAGGATTATATGCTTTCAAGTATTATGACTTTCATGTTATACTCTCATGTTATACTAAGAGGAAACTAATTAAATCACTTAATTCTATTCAATTTAATTGTTAAAATGTGGCTTATTGTTGTTCTTTATTAATTTCCTTTGGGATTAATAAAGTATTCTGATTCAAGATAACAGTAGCTTGAACTGGCACAAGCTGCTGTATTTAACAAGCTCTCTCTATGCCTTTGGTATTGCATGTGCTCAGTGAAATGAGTTTACAGTTCATGTGAATAATGAGGCAGTGATTATTTTTAATTTCTTTTTATTTTTGTAACAAAAATGTCCTTTTGTTTTCACACAATTGAAATAAAGTTGTGTAAGAAAAATCTACACAAGAAGTCCCCCCTTGGTATCCCCATTTGTCCTGGACACACATGATGCAAACTCACCAACATCCTCAGTCACTGGTTTAAAAAGAGACAAATTTAGTCACATCAGGTGGGACGTTTAAGTGTTAATTTGACAAGTCCACATCTCAAAGTAGGTGCTTGATGAGGGCAGGAAAGGCAATGTTTTAAAAAGTGAAACAATGACAAAAATGTGACATTTGGAAGCTCCACCCTCCTCTCCTCAGTGGGCGGCAGCTGTTTTAAATATGCGGCATCTAGCGTTCAGCAGGTATGTGAGAAAGAGTTCACTCAGAGGACACGACACACTCTCCCCTCCTTCCTGTCCTCCTTGTGACTAACAAGATGATGTGAGAAACCGCAGGTGTCTCTCATGTGTCTTTTCAGGAGTATTTCAGTAACTGGGCGACCGGGCCTCCCATTCGTCCACAGGAGAGGGGAGGTGGATCGCACAGGACCAGACCAGACCAAACGCAGATAGTCTGGATCAGTCCAGCCCCATTTGGACTCATAACTCGTCCTTGAAGTCATCAAGTTCTACATCACTGAGGTCGTAGTCCTCCTCCACGGGAAGCTTGAGGATGACAGAGCGTAAAATAAAGACGAGCTGTCAGCAAAGACTGAGATGGACTGAACCTCTTCAAAGATTATTTAAAGAGACAAGAAGGTTATCTGGATTTAAGAGCACTGCAATATTGCATAATAATGCAGATGGAGTACAAAGTTTCAGTGCAGAGGCGGTACAAAGCTGGTAGGCATTTATTCTGTTACACTAAGCAGACATACAGATTCAGTTTAACTACAAATTGCTTGCCCTGGACTAATAGTTTGTCCCACTGGGACAGCCCATAAACCTTGGGTTCAGGGGATAATCCAATCCTGTCATTCTGGCCCTTGTCTGTGTTCAGCTTCAGTACCCGTTTTCTGATTCACCTACCAGTTAAGGTTGTTTGACTACCCTATGCTAGTCTACATGCAGTGCTACACATTCCAACCATTATCTCAATGTGATTCCCACTCACCTGTCCATCTTTGCCGTCCCATGGTTCAACAGTGTGAAGCTTGGGCATGACGCCACCTCCCAATGTGGCAGTTGAGCCACGGCCCACAGAAAGCTCCCTGAAAAGATCAGCACATGTGAGTGACGCTGCTCAGCCTACTCCAAGTTGTGTAATGTATTTGTTAATTACACCTCCTTACCTGAGGAACTCGTGAATACCGGTCTCACTGAAGGAACCCCTGAGCAGAGCAAATTTCATCTTGCGTGTGTTGATGGCAGCCATGGCAGGGTAGCCAAAACCACCAATACCAAGAGAGGATTCCAGCTCCATCTGAGCCCCTGCCTCGGTCCACAGCCAGCTGAGAAGAAAGAGTCGGCCGTTAATCACCGTCATCATTTCCCTTACTATATCGGTGATTGTAGCGTATGTACCTAATCTCCTCTTTCTTTAAAGGGTGTGGCAATCTGAACAAAACTTTGCATGAACATCGTCACACATATTGCAATTATTAACTTCTATATGTTTTTAAAGAAAGAGTCATTATACATCCCAATTCTTATGATTTGTATATTCATCATCCCACTGCGAACTCGATGTTACGCTCTTCCTTACATAACCCGCACGAAACTCAATGTTCACCAGAATTTGTTATTTTGTTCAAGTCACCACTAAACAAGGAATGAATATGAAACTCTTCCTACTCGAATTTAGTGATTTGTACAATACTGTATGTCTGGCCTTGGGTGCTTACCCCCACATCTTCTTCTTGTACTTCTCAGCCATTTTCATCATCACATCCAGGTAGCTGTTCCTACCTGCCGCGCCTGTTAAGACATAATGACCAGTGATGATCAGCTATTCAGGAATGAACTGTTACTGCTTCTGGTAACTCTCCTGCAACCTGTTGTGAGGTATAGCCTTACAGCTCAAGGCGGAACCTTTTTTCATGCATTAAAAATACGTTTTTAATAAATATTGGGAGCCCACTAAAGCCATGCTCGAGTCATGATTATTGACATAAAATAAGTAGATAAAAGTTAAAATGATTTATTTTCATTAAGGGCAAAAATGTCAAAGAATCTAAGAAGAGAAAGACAGATCCGAGTTAATGTGTGTGATCCCACCTGTGTCTAGGATGTGCGGCAGGACAGCAATTATACACAGCTGACTGTCCTCACAGGTCTTCTTTAAGACGTCTTCACTGAGAATCTGAGAGACAAAGAATTTAAAGTAAACACAAATTTAATATTCTGACATGAATTTGCATTACTTTTTATTGCAAAGTGCTTTCATCACCATACCGTGTATACACCCTATATATCAGTAGTATTAGTAGTTTAATGAATAGTAATTTATATTTACTCTATAACAGGCTGAATGTTTGTTCTTCGCTTCTATGTGCCTACTCTTCAATTTTCGTATTTCATATCATGACAATAAAAGGTTTTTATTCTAACTTTCTAGTTAGAATTAATATATATTTTTTACAAACTATACATTAAAATACACATTAAATCAGGCAATTTTCTTGTAGACTATGACAACATTATCTTCAATTTGCATTTTAAACTGTAATTAAAAACAATTATATATGACTTTATCATACAAATAAGAGAATACTGACCTCCAGCAGTTCTGGAGGAGGAGCATTGTCAGAAAACAGATCCAAAGCCTTCTCAATAATGTCACCGCGGGTGCGACCTCCTTGGTAGTCTTCTGGCTCCTCACCTTTGCGGAAAATCTTGATGGTGGGAAACCCACGGATCTACAGAGGAATGATTATCAAACAAGAAATCAAGGTCTGCAGTTTTGACTATGAAGCTGGGTTTTACTCAGGCAAAAACATTCTGATTTAATTAGTGTGACACGACTAAATCCACACTACAAATGCATTTTTAGAGCTTTGAAACTTAACATTCTGCTAAAAAGCAGCAGAGGCTATTATTCAGTATCAAACGCCATTAAAAACATGTAAGTGTAACACAGACCATTACAAATGACTCGAGAGTAAGGAAGTATCCAAGGCAAAGTGGCCACTGGATTATTGTGCACAATAATCAAGTTGTGCATTTAAAATTAGCCAAGAAAACATGCAAATGTTTTTTTTCACATCCAAAGAGTGCACCTTTTCAAGACGTCAGCTGTTACTCACCCCATAGCGACTGGACACGCCCTGGTGTACAGTAGCATCCACAGCTCCGAGGCGAACTTTGCCCTTGGTCTGCTCCTTGACAGCTGTGGCTGCAGCTGCCCATTCAGGCTCCAGGCTGTTGACAAAGGAGGAGAGGTGCTTAGAAAAACTTTATCATTTAGCTTCTGAGATACTGACATTTAAATCAAGCAAGAAACTTTATTTTCTTCAGAAATATCAAATGGTATTAAAGGTATTGGAATAAAATCCCTAAGACCTCACTGAACAGTTTTGAGTGGGATTAAATTCTAGTGGAGAATTTTCAGTGAGGCTTATCCAGGCCTACTGGGCTATTATTTCACTTTTTCAACTGCACTAGATTGTTACAGTGGGAGGATTTCAGTTTCCTACTGCTTGGAATTAACCGTTTCGAGTACCAAACTCACTTCTTGCAGTGTCCACACCAGGGGGCGAAAAACTCCACCAGCCACACATCATCACTGTCCAACACCAACTTGTCAAAGTTGTCATCAGTGAGCTCGACCACATCTTTCTTGTTCCCACCACTGCTGCCGCCACCACCACCGCTCTGCTACAAGCCAGTTATCAGTTACATAAATCAGCTCATGTGTGTTTTCTTAAAGCTTTGTGATTTCATGCAAGTGCAAAAAAAAAAAAAAAGGTTCATTACCTGTTTGTAGTCAGAGCCACCAGACCTGCCGCTCAGCCTCTCTTTCACCAGGTTACGCAGAGCGTTCATGGCTCCATCCACGATGGCCTGGCTGCTGCGTCCACCTGCGTGGTTGTCAGAAATGCAGATTTCAGTTAATGCAGCCTCAAACACAATAACAGGAAGAAAGGCCTTGAAAGCTATGAAAATAATACCTTATTAAATACAGTGTTTTGTACAGGTCTCTTATAAGCCCTGAAAGCAATAAAATACTCTGAAGTCACAACTGTGCTTGATAAGACTAAAGATGACCCTGTTCACAGACGTAGCAAGGATCAGCAAACAAAGTCATAATGATATGATGGACTGAGCCTGCTGGAGAGATAAAACATTTCTGCCATAGACTTCGGGAAGGTGACCTTGTGTAGATATAAGTACACGTAGCAGGAAAGTGAAATTCAAATTGGATGCTATTACACAGGATGACTTTTCTTGCTATTGCTCATCTCTATTCTCATCTAATAGATGCTTCTGCTTAAATTGTTGGGGGTCGCCTGAACTTTCTTTATCAAGATAAGATGTTAGATTATTAAGAAACAAACCAGCATCCCCTTTTCTATTAATTATTATGTTCAGCTTATCAGTTTACTCAACTTATTCAGTAGGACTTGGAAGATTTTACTATGAAAAATACTTTCAATTTACACATAGGAAAGTTGTAGCAGCAGAGTTCTGTACCTTGGTACTCCTCTGGTTTGTTCTTATTAGCGCCAAAGATCTTGATGGTGGGGAACCCTCTGACACCATACTGGCCACCCAGTGACTTGTGCTGGTCAGCATCCACAGCACCAACTTTGACAATACCCTGAGGAAAAGTCACAACACACAATTTGGATTATGCAGCTTCTGAGTTTATATTCAGGTCAACTTATTTTTATTTGGCTTAAAACAAAACTTTAGTTTGCATGCCAATGAGCAATTGCCGTTAAACTGGGATTTCATTACAGGAGTTGCCCATATCAACAATACTGTGTGGAAAAAGGAGAAGACATTTCACGAAATAAACAAGTCATTTTTAATCTGGATCCTGTCATCCCAGGTTGGATAACGTCTCATTTCTTCCTAGTTTTCAACAACAGAAAAGTTAGGTAGATAGCACCTCTTTCTTACAGGAAAATATCCCTTATTAAGTAACCATTTTTTATTGTTAAATATCAAATAAAAGCACACACACATAACCATCCACTGAATGCGCTGTCACTGAAATTACTGTGAAATTTAAAGTCAAAGCCCACCGCTGAATATTTCTCCACAACAGATGTAGGCGTTTTTAATGCAGAGGAGGCATTCAGCTAAGAAAACAGGCTGTCAATCAGAAAGTCTACAGGGCATCAGATAGATGATCACGGCAATTTGTATTTACCTTGAGGGCAGTAGCTGCCTTCTTCCAATCAGGAGCTAGATTTCGACAGTGGCCACACCTGGCAGAAAGCAACAGAGAAAGTGAAATCTAAATCCATGTTTTTATACACAAACTCATTTTAATGTTAAAAAAACAACATCATTTTGCCAGTGTGAGATTTATTCTACAGTCCTTCAGTAATGACCTGCTAAATACAACGCACAAACAGCTATGTGGCACCCTTATTAGTCACTGAACCAAATGCTCTGGTATTAATAGGGAGTGAATATTTAACACTTGATTTGCATAGATTTTGTGCAGTCACATCTCCGCCGACTGCCTCTTGTTGCAGAATTGAGTTTTGCTATACCAACCCTGTGTGCACGCAAGCATGTAGACTGTGTGCATCTACGCACAAACTATTCTCCCTTTGTGTCTCTGTTGAGCACTTTTGCACGATGGTGCTCAACCTAAGGAGGAGCTACCAGCTTACCAGACAAGTCTATTCCTATCACAAGTACAGATGTAAAACAGATGACTAGATAATAAAACACAAAGATGAGAAACTGGTATTTAAACTATAATCACTGGCTGTTCTTAGAACACTTGTTACCACTACAAGACAAGAAGAGTCCATCACAGTTATACAAACTCACCAGGGAGCATAAAACTCGACCAGCCACAGACTGTCACTCTGGATCACCTCTCTGTTAAAGTTGGATTGGGTGAGCTCGATCACATCATCACTAGCCGAGTACAAAGCTTGGACAGCCAGAACCAGAGAGCAGCCCAGTACTCCTGAAACAAAACATGAGGACAAGAGGAAAAGGATGACGCCTAGCAATGCATGCTCATTCACCGAAACAGCCACTTGGTTTAAGAAAACAGCGAAAAAATGTTTTACATCTACTTGTGTGCAGTTTATAATCTACATTTATTTAACAAATAAAGGAAATGACTTTTATTATTTAATTCAGTAGACGATAACGAAGGCCTGGCTCTGTTCTCGGAATCTTAACTTAGCTATTTAAGCTAACAAGACGAGCAAAAAAACCCAAAAACGCCGCCAAATTCACATTTAGTTAACAAACCCACAAACCTTAACTTTAGTATAAGCAGAAAAGCTTCTACTGTTGTCACTCACCGAGTAAAAGTGGCTTCATGATTTCAGCCTCTCTATGCTCGTCTCCTCACTTAGAACAACACAGTCCGCTGCCGCTGCGTCGCTCACAAAAGTACACAGAAAAATCTCACCGTGGCCCACCCTGATTGGTCCGCTGATGCCGACGCTTGAGCTCAGCCAATCAGCGCGCGCCGTGTAGTTTTAATGGAACCGGTACACTGAAGACGGGAGAGAGCGGCCGGAGGAGAAAGGAAGCAACACATGTAACAGCAGCAAGAGGACGTGATCCGTGAGAAGGCTGACTCATTACAAACAGATGGAATGCGACTGTACATATTAAACACAGTATCGTACAGATTTTGCTTATGCAAAGGCATGCAAAGATAAGCCAAACTTAAAAGCTAAGTAATGCTTTTCAGTGTAAATAATACATAAACTTTACTTCTCAATAAGTTTTAGACAGTTACACAGATAAAATAATACTAAAATAAATATAAATGGTATCTATTTGTTACTATATTACTATCATTGTTTATTGAATTGTAATTATTATGCTTTGCCTTAATGTGAAACGCCAACAATCTAAACTACATTTTTTTGTAACTTTTCCTCATCATAAAGTGTAAAGAGACATAAAACTGATCCATACACTCCCTGACAACTTCATTAAGTACACCTCGTTCAATTACATGATAACAACTCAATGAATTTAGGCATGTACATGAGATAACCTTTAAACTGAGCATCAGAAATTGTAAGAAAGGTGATTTAAATAACTTTGAATGTGGCATGATTGTTGGTACCAGACAGGCTGGTCTGAGTATTTCAATATTGCTGGTCTATTGGCATTTTCCTGCTCAATCATCTCTAGGATGAAAAAAAGTACCTTTGGCTGCTCCCTTACTTCCTAAGAGGTTCCCACATGGAATGAATTCACGTGCTTTCATTTGGCATGGATTTTACACCAAATGCACTTCCTAAGGCAATCCTCCCATTTTTAGAATTGATTAAAAAGGAGAAAATATCCACTGAACAGCAGTACTCTAGGCCAAAATGCCTTGTTAAGGTCAGATGAGAATGACCAGACTACTTTGAGTTGAAAGGAAGGCAACTGTAACTCAAACAACCACTCTGTAAACTCACACTAAACCATTAAGCAGATGTATTATAGCAGCAGAAGGCTACACTAGGTGCCATTCTTGCCAGCTAAGAACAGGAAACTGAGCCTATGGTTTGCACAGGCTCACCAGAATTGGACAACAGAAGATTAGAAAAACGAGCCTGATGAGCTTCGATTTCTGCTGCAACATTCAGATGGCAGAGTCAGAATTTGGCATAAATAACATGAGAGCATGGATCCATCCTGCTTTGTGTCAATGGTTCAGGCTGTAGGTGGAGTGCATACTTTTTACAGTTTGACCCCCTTACTACTAAGTAAGCCTCTTACACATCACATCATACCTCAGTATTGTTGTTAACCCTGTCCAGTCCATTAAAACTACTATGTATTCATCTTCTGATCAGCAGGATAACACACCATATCACAAAACTCAGATAATCTAAAACTGGTTTCTTGAACAGGACAATGAGTTCACTGCACTCACATGGCCTCCACAGTCACCAGATCTCAATTTAAAAGAGCGCGTTTGGGATGTGGTGGAATTGGATATCCAATAGAAACTCAGCTGATAAATCTAGAGCAGCTGTGCGATGCTATCATATCAATATGGTCCAACATCTCAGAGGAATATTTGCAGCACCTTGTTGAATCCATGCCATGAAGAATAAAAGGAGTCCAACCTGGCACTTGCAAGATGCACCTAATGAAGTGGCTGGTCTGTGTTTGAGACCTATTAATCAGCCTTAAAGACTGAGTTTTAACTCCTATGCAAAGATTTTTAATTTCTACATTTCATATCACAATAAATTTCCATGAGTTAAAAAATGTTTTCTAATTTTTACAATAAATCACTTTATCAATCACTAAAAAGGGCGCATTAAATGTAATTTCATTCTATGTAAAATAATCAAAGCTTCTGTGGTTTCAAGCAAGAATCTAGCTGCCAAAAGAGGGTCCACCAAGCAGTAAAGAGGACAAATGAAGTAATGACTGCACGTAAATGACATTTACATCCTAACTATAGCAGTCAAAATTTAAATGCAATATATTTTGTCATCTTTTCTTTTTTCTTTCTTTCTTTGATTTTTTTTTTTTTTTTTTTTTTTAGAATTTAGAGGAAATGTGGTCAAAATTGAGTTCTCCTCGTTCCTATGTGGCTTTTCTTCCTCCCACAGTCCACAAATTACGCATGATCATTCTAGATTGACCATAGGTGTGAATGACTGATAAGTGCAAACATGGGAAGTGTTTCGAAGATAGCTTAAGATGCAGTCGTTCAAAGATATTGTCTGTAGGTGGAGACAAAGAACAAGACATGCAGAATGGCTGCTGAAAGCCATTCAAGCTGTTACTTCAGTGAGCTGGAGGTCTGATCAGGTGAACTCGGTGTTCAACTTGTAAAAAGACAAGAAATACATAAAATAAATACACAGAAAATAAATATTCTGGAAAATATATTAAAAATGTGTATAAATAGGCCAAAAGTGTAAGAAAAACGCATTACAGTCATTTCTGTCAGTTCAGTTCATAGGAGCCAGTTACGTTTTTTTCAGTTGCTTTTCCTTAAAAAGTCTCGATTACTCCTCATGTTAAGTACTTAATAATTAGCTGTTTGCTGAGCTGTTGCGCTGCGTGATAATGAATTCAAAATGGATGATGGGTTAAGATTTCATCCGCTGTTGATGGAAAAATGGATGATTTGATTAACTGCCACTTTAACCAGTTATTGTTCTCCTCCAACCCAACCCAGGGGTACGACTATGACCCTACCCTTTCACAAATAATCACATGCCTTGGAGATTTATGATCTGAGCCTGGCTGCACTGCGCGAGCGGAAGACATCCAACGAGCTTTAAAAAATAAAAGCATAACATGCCAAGATAATAGGTCGGGTGGGGCTATAGCAAGCTGAGTGAATATTAGAGCAAACCATAACTTTTAGTATAATGCGCTAATTTATTATTGAACAAATTATACATTGAATTTTGCATGTGCTACTATTGGCATCCCATAATGAACATAACTTGGCGTACAATTTTGGGAACAAAGAGTGTGTCTTTAAATTATACATTAAATAAACAGCCTGCTCCACTTTTACCTGTCTCATACTGCTATACGTGTTTTATTGTGAAATTTAAGCCTGGAAATCTCGGTTTGCTTTGGTTATGGCACGCTTGATAGTAGGCGCACTTCAATGCCAACTTTCTCAGAGCGCACAGGCGCAATGATCACTGCCAAACACAGCTGAGTGGAAGTGAGGAGACTTCACGCTGCATTCAGTTTCTGAGCATACACTTTTTTCTAACCTAAAAGAACAGAAATTAGAAGGTTTGTCGGTTGTTACGCACAGCGCCAGGGCTTCTAGTGACTTGCGTTAACTTTGTCAGAAAACGGATTCAGTTATAATCTCAAAGAGTTTGGCTGTTTTCTGGCGGACTTGTCAGAATAATGTGGGGCTTCCAGAGGACGCGGTATGCAGACTGCAACGGTTCTGAGGCCAGTGAAGAGACTGAGATTGTGGTGAATATCGGCGGAGTGAAACAGGTGTTGTATGGAGACGTGTTGACTCGCTTCCCGGAGACTCGACTGGCAGAGCTGGTGGACAGTTCACTCAAATCTTCTGAAGAAATCTCGTTAATATGTGACGATTACGACGCGGACACGGGAGAATTTTACTTTGACAGAGACCCCGAAGCTTTTAAGTGCATAATTGAGTTGTATTATTATGGGGAGATACACATGAAACGAGGCATATGTCCAATTTGCTTCATGAAGGAGATGGAGTTCTGGAAAATTGACTCGGATTTTCTGGATGAATGTTGCAAAAGCCACCTGAAAGAGGTAGAGGATGAACTTGCAGAGATAGCCGAGAAAGTGAGAACTATCCTTGTCGACAGAGAAGGCGATCCGTCTGCAGGGGGCTGGCAGCGCTTCCAGATATGCCTCTGGCGGTTGATGGAAAAGCCAGAATCGTCCCTGCCTGCCCACATAATCGCTATAGTTTCTTTCATCTTCATCCTCATCTCCTCCGTGGTGATGTGCGTCGGCACCATCCCCGACCTGCAGGTGGAGGACTCGGAGGGTAAACTCACGGAGCATCCGGTCCTGGAGGTCATCGAGACCGTGTGCATTGGCTGGTTTACTATTGAATACCTCCTGCGTCTGATCTCTTCCCCAAATAAAATAAAATTCGTACTGTCCTTCATGAATATAATCGACTTCATGGCGATCATGCCCTTTTATGTGGTGCTGATTCTGACCTCCTTCGGCGCGGGAGTGATGGAGCTGGCTAATGTGCAGCAAGCAGTGCAGGCTTTACGCATAATGCGCATTGCGCGCATTTTCAAGCTGGCTCGCCATTCCTCGGGACTCCAGACTCTGACATCTGCCCTAAAGAGCAGCCTGAAGGAGCTCGGACTGCTCCTCATGTACATGGGCGTGGGGGTATTCCTTTTCTCGGCTTTGGGCTACACTATGGAGCAGAATCACCCGGACACCTTATTCACCAGCATCCCACAGTCTTTTTGGTGGGCTGTGATCACCATGACCACAGTGGGGTATGGAGATGTCTACCCTAAGACCACTTTAGGTCGGTGTAACGCGGCTATCAGCTTTCTCTGTGGGGTCATCGCCATAGCCCTGCCTATACATCCCATCATCAACAATTTTGTCTTGTTCTACAACAAGCAACAGGTGCTGGAGACTGCGGCCAAACATGAGATTGAACTGATGGCACTGCGCACCGGCGGCGAGCTCAAGGCTGCATCTGGCTCCCATAAACATATTTGCGGTGCAGGGGCCTGGGACAACGACATGCGTTCCGGTCACAGCGATACATTCATTCCCTTACTGAAGGATCCCAGGGGAGGGGCGGGCATCCAGACCCCTAGCATGGACACAAGCTTTGAAAGCACAGCCGAGGCCACTGAACATTTTATCTCATGAAAGGGAAACCCCCCTTACATTAAAAAGTCAGCAAAAGAAGAAACATCATGAAATTAATTATTCAGTTTTGAATTATTCAAACGTAACTTGACAAATTTGGTTTAATGACACCGCCGTGACTGCAGAATGTAAATAGTCTCGTGGACAGAAGAAGGCTTTAATGCTTTCCAGGGACCTTTAAATGCATTTGAGGATTTGCGCCTGTTAAACAGACATATGTGTGAGATATTGAATTGATGAGCTGTGCCTTTGCGCAGTGACTCGCTGTAGGCTGAGGGGTTCTGTTCAAACAGCCAATACACCGATTCCCCCATGTAGACATCTTATGTAACACGCCCATAGTCCTCACACTTATACTGTAGACCGCATTGTAGCGTAGTCCTCTGTACAGAAATATATACATCACAGTAAATGCTTTTAGTAACGCAGACAAGCAGCTTTAGTCAAGAGCACAGATAACTGTAATGACCCCAGGATTGATTTGTGAGAGTGTATAGACATCAAAACAGAGCTGAAGAAAAGCTGAAGGTGTTTGGATACAGACCACATGCCATACATTCAAATGAGGTAGGTGACTGTATCACTGCAACGTGTTGCAACCAAAGGTGTATGATGGGGACACAAAGCAACATAAGGCTGGGGGTGGGTTTATTTTTGCTGCTGCCTGTAATCGTCATGGCATCATTGTAATTTTTTTTGTAACTGACACTATATGATTGTGAGGTAATGCATCAAACATAAAGCCCGTCTACTGTGCAGGAATTTTTAATGCAGCGTCTGTGTCATTGGACTGAATTTCTCGTTAAGCTCGTGTTGCCGACATCGGAACTTCAGAGGCTTCCTTGCCTGCAAGACATGTTCCTGTAAATGGGTTTACATTTTTACAGCAGTCGTCACCATCTCTGCAGAGGTTCCGAGGAATAAACTTGACCAGCGAGTTGTAGATGAGGGAAAGAAGCAACAGGCAAAACAAAAACGCTCGTGTATAACACTATACATTCGTTTTTCAGCGTTCGGGGAAATACAATACAGAAAAATACATAAAAAGAATAAATAAATAAATAATAGAACTGTCTGGAAAGCAGGTAATGGATTTTAAAGAAACTTGAAACCACCGTGTATTTTCGCACTGCCTCATATGTTCCAGAGTGAACTCTTAAATTGCCCTAATGGGGGCTATTTTTAAAGGTTACATTTTCACGGTTTGAAAGGTGTCAGCTCCTACGCCATTAGTCTGAGTGACATGAAATTTGCTGCACAAATAAACCAGTCCTTAGAAAAATTAGGCGGCACAGTAGGGGAGCTATAATTAAAATCTGGCACGTTTCATTCAGATGTCATGTCTAATGTGGCTTTTAAACTTTTAAATCATTGCTCTCAGTTGAAAGCCCCTAAAGTTCTATAAGGTGACTTTTTTTATTGCAATTTTCTTGTGAGGTGGGTTATTATCTGAATGATTTATGATACATTTTGTCTTGATATTTGATTATATCTGTCCAGAACAACTTTAGATACATAGAGTAACCCCTGATTGCAGAGAACTCAGCTGGTTATGTGTTAGTGTCTCTCTGGATTGTCATAACACAAAATTTGTGCTGCTTTTACAAACAGCGATCATTAATCCATACTAAAAGACTGTATGAAGGACTAAAGCTCATAGTCTGCATAGTGGATGTGAAAGATAATCCCATGTCTATGGGTAAGAGCAAGAATGTCAGTCTATGACCTTCCAAGGTAACTAAACTAAAATTCACAGCAGAATCCTTTTCAATATATAGCAGCTGTTTGCACCTGATAGGGATTTATAGTAAATCATACGGCAGGAAAAATAAAACTTGAACAGCTTAGTTTTAGGCATTATAAGGTGACTGTGTGCATCTTCAGTAATTAATGAATCATGCCTATTTATACATTAACAACATAATTAATTGTGCCTACAGTTTTAGGAGCTACTGTAGGAGCACCCCTAATTAGGAATCACTGGATAGTTCCTGTAGCCTTAACTTAACTTTTCAGCCTCAAAAAATGTATTATGGTAAATGGTCTGTATTTGTATAGCGCTTTACTAGTCCCAAAGGACCCCAAAGCGTTTTACACATCCAGTCATCCACCCATTCACACACTGGTGATGGCAAGCTACATTGTAGCCACAGCCACCCTGGGGCGCACTGACAGAGGCGAGGCTGCAAGACACTGGCGCCACCGGGCCCTCTGACCACCACCAGTAGGCAACGGGTGAAGTGTCTTGCCCAAGGATACAACGACCGAGACTGTCCAAGCCGGGGCTCAAACCGGCAACCTTCCGATTACAAGGCGAACTCCCAACTCTTGAGCCATGGTCAGCGACTTAAAAGGTTAAAATATTAAGTACAAATAAGTCACATAATGTAGTTATTATAAAAGAATCCCAGTTTTCACATTAATCTCCAATGTAGAATTTCTCTTGGTTTAAGTTAAAAGTTGGGAAGCTAAAAGTAAAGAGCAACATGTTAATCTCAAGCGCTGTGATTGCTGCATTACTAAATCACCTGATACATCTTACAAAATGTCAGTTTGAAGAGAAAGGGGGCACTCCTTCTGCATGGCTACATCTTCACTAGTGTTTTCCACTTAGCTCGAGTCAACCTGAAAGGAAGCCCGTGGAGAAGGTCAGGAAGGACTCTCCAAGCTGTCCTCCCACACACATCCTACACAGGGCCGCTATCTCTCCCGTCCAGCAGCAGACTCACGCATGTCAAGCCTGCGAGAAAGGCCTTTGTTCACGCTGACAGGTGGGACTGGAATGTCAAAGGCATGCATTGTGTAATGGAACAATGTTATTACGGCACACACGCAAACACACACGCACGCTCATGTTCAAATTTAGATGTATAAGCACAGACTCTGGCATATATAAACACCCCCCCCTCTCTATAACGCCTACCCGTTCTACAAGTGCTCAAACATAATTGCCCTCACACATGAACATAGTTGTTCACCCGTATGCCCACAGTCATGTGTGATCTACTCTGCAGTGGCTTGCTGTGATCTGATTGCCAGTTGCCAATTGTTACACCCACACGGTGGTCATCCACTACATTCAGTGGGTTTTAAAGATAAACATTTGCACAACATTGTACTCATTATCCCATTGTCCAACATAGTACCAATTATAATCCAGCCAGATAATGCTTGTTACTATTGAATCAATATATATTTACATCCTTTAAACTTGTGAGACATGATGGTATGACGGAAAACCAATTTTGTTTAAAAAACTGTCAACATTTGGTGGAAAATGGTCAACCAGTTTATCTACATACTTAAAAAAGACTTGAAAGGATCATCTATGGCAGCACACAGTGAGGCTATGCAGCACGCTATGTTTGTTTGATATCATACAATATTTATATCACCAACTATTTTATTATATCTAGTATCACATGTTGCTTGTTATAAATAAACATTTAGCAAATTAACAAATTAACTGCTTGACTGCCACCTGCCATATCTGCATGTGTTTCAGGAAATCAAAGCGCTTCTTAAAACTCACGCATCCCCTCCAGCTGACTCCCGATTGTTAACTTGCGGCATACCGGCACGCTAGTACTGGGTTACACCAAAAAATTTTGATGACAGCATGGACACACTGATGCCTCTCCCATTTCTCCCCTCCTTTGACCTTTAGAACAAGGATCATGCACACGTTCCCCATCTAAAAATAGGGAAGTCTCTGTAGGTATCCTGTATACAAATGGTGCAGACAAATAAAACACAAACTAAAGCAAATTATGTTTTACATGTCCCAAAGCAGCTGTTTGCTCTGCTGTTGTTGTAAAATGTGATTTTAATATGAAAAGCTTTTATTCACCGTCTGGGTATCCTGTGTAGATTTCCACAAGGTAAAATAAAACAGAAAACAAGGCAGCACTGTCCAAAAAACAACAGAAAATTAAGGTGAAGTTAAAATTACTAGAAAAAATGCAAACACAAAATGTAAATAAAATGAATAAACATGACTAAAAATGAATAGTGGCAACAAAAAATGACATTTTAAAGACAGTGTAGCTATAAGAGAATTTTTTTTAATGAATTCACTGAGTCTCTGACACTTCTCCGTCTCCAGGCGGGTTAATTCGAAGTCGAAGCTGTGGAACTCTGATGCTAAAGCACCCACTGCAGAGATAAACCTCGTGTTTGGAAAAGCCAGGAGGGTCAGGGTCATATAGTACTGTGCAAAAGTCTGTTTTTCAGGTTTCTTAAAGGACATTCAAAGCTCTTCTTTGGATGTTGGCTGCCGTTGTGCTGGTGTTGGGGTGAAGCAATTTACTTAAATCATCAAATGTACGCTTCAGAGGACAAGCTAACGTCACTCCTGGAGTGTGTCTGAAAATAAGAGAAAAGAAAAATAGACGAAGATAAACAAAACAAATGCCATTTAAACTTTCAGGCATATTGCTGATGCAATAGTACCCAAGATCACACTAAAAGCAGATAATGTCGGCCCTGAAACCGTACAAATGGGATACATTTGAATAGATTCATATCCTGCAGAAGATGGTCAAATGCCTTCATTTGAATAAGAATGGGAGTGCTAAGGCTTAACAGCCCACCCCTGCGAGCACTATCGCTGCTTGAAAGATATTTTCAGCTGCAGGAAAGGGAAAAGGTAATCTCCCTGATGTTAGATTGAGAAAAAGAGGGAAAAACATATTTCACAAGATTGTGTGCCCTTTTCATCTTTTTTCAGCAGGAATGTTTAAAACACTGCGTAGGCGTACCCTGGAGCACTTCAATTCAGGCAGAGCTGCATAAAATTGCATGACAATAATTACATAGATTAAATCTGACCTTCAACAAAATAGCAGAATGGGATGATGCACTGATCCCACTCAACCTGTCTGCTAAAATTATTTTCATAGCTTTTTTTCCCTTCCCTCTCGTGCACCTTTATCACTTTTTTCCACTTTTATTTTTGCAAAATGTTCTTTTGCAAAACATCTGTTCCTGTGGGTTTATAAGAACAACGCTAAGAAATGTACAGTATTCTGAAGTAAATAACAGACCTTCGTTTGGAATGCCAAATAACACGTGCACAGTCACTGCATCATTTAAAATGTAGCCTCGCAGCTGAATGTGCCAAAACCTTTCAAAGTGCAAAGTGGTAAACAGTGAAAACAATTCCGCTCTTTGCTGGTGATATATTACAGAGAACTACAAAAAAAAAAAAGAAAATGCATTATGAGAAAAATGACTCACCTGTGGGCTAGTTCTCATTGATGTTTTTTTACTTTTTGTCTTAGGGACTAAGAGACACGCTGTCTGATGCAAAGCTCCTGCAAAGATATGAATGAGGGTTTTGCAAATGCTATGAATCTGTTTGAAGACACCTGCAAGAGAATACTGAGTGATAACTATGGGTGCACTAATACATAGGGCATGTAAACACCTTCATTTAAAAGAAATTAGCAATAACTATCCCCATAGATTGCAGTGATACCTGATTACCATTTTATCTTTTCTTTCGGTGAAAGTGAAGATTCATGCTCAGAGAGTGGAAAGATAAACTATGATACATGTTCCCACACATGTCTGTCTACCAATCTTCACACAACCATTCAGCTGGGAAGAGCTGCTGGGAAGAAAGAACACATGTCAAGAGTTTAATACCGCCCTTAGTTTCAGTGTAAGCTCAGTATCTTGAGATCGGGTGAGCAAGTTATGACCTGCTTTTTTTCAGGGTTGTTAACTGAGGGTGTTTTGGAGTGCCCGTTAATGTGAAATATAGAGTGGGTGGTTCCAGGCTATCACAGTGTAATACACTGAATTTCCAGGAGGCAATTTGCTGTGACCTTAACTCACTGAAAACATCTATGGTGGTCCCTGCTGCTTCAAAATGTAGGCTCAGGAAAGTTGCATCAGTTTGTTTTCAGGAAAACATCTTATTTGATTCATTCAGTGGCGAGAGCTGATTGCAAATTAGCTGTCTACATTGAGGTTTGGATATGAGAGCGTGTGGTTTACTAATTCTCTCTGCTAGCCCTGTTATGGACTTGCCTGTTGCCCAGCGTGTACCCTGCCTTTCACCATGCAACAGCTGGGATCAGCCCTCTGTGATCCCATTGGATAAGCATCTACATAAAACTGGGTGAATGGATTTATATAGTGTATGTTCAACCAAAGGGTACAACAAAATATTTATGAAATCAATATATCAGCTTAATAGTCTCTCATTGGTTTTATTAGCTATTGTGTTGGAATACTAATATTCAAGCATGGCTTTATGATAAACCTGTGCACAGAGCCTTAATCTAAAAATCAATTGCGATGCTCACTTTGTCTCGCTGATGAATATGTTTACTCTGTGCTGTTAATTGCTCCATTTAGTTTCCTGTGTTACTGTTTCAGAAAACTTAAATGCAATTAAACTAATTTAATCTTTTGATATTAAAGTAAAGATGAGTTTGGTCTTGGTGCAGGATGCAATCTCAAAGCTTAGTTGTACATATACATATACATATACATACATACATACATATATATATATATACACACACCACACTACAACCATGTATGTTATATATATATATATATTATATATATATATATATTATATATATTAATATATATATATATAATTATTATATATAATATTATGAAAGGCATATATTTATATATGAAAAGACAAAAGGTTCTTTGCTTTGCTGTTCCTAGGACTGCTGATCAGTAAAAAATGATCCCATTATATTAAATTTGATTATAACACAATAATATAAACAGTAAACCAAACATTTGTGGTCAAACAGGAATCTAGTTGCCTTTTCAATTTGAAACTCAAAGTGTATAGCGCCAATAAACAGACTATGCTATGGCCCCTAAATGAGACTAGCGTACTAGAAAAACTACTTTCTTCTTTTAGCCCCAAATAAACTCAGATCTTTCATCATCAATAAAAGGGTAAAAACTAAAACTTGTAGTAGTAAACTTTAGTAAACTTTTGAGAACATGGTGGGATTAGTACTCACAGAGTGGGATGCCAAACAGGACTGCGCCATTTATCGACATGACTTCTCATAAGGTCATCAGTTTAAAACATTTACTTAACCAGCTTAATAAGTGTGACCAGTGAAAAGCCAGTTACCCCCCTCGTTTTAGCCTTTATACTAAACTAGGCTAATTGCCTCCTTGCTTGAGAACAGTGTTTAATATTCAGTAAAGACCTCTGAGTTGCCTTTTTGCTTATCTTAACTCCTAGAAAACCTTTGAGCCATTTCTTTGAAAATTTAATACAGAACATCAATACAAACAATGCATACATTCAGCCACTGAAGGCTTTGTTTAAACCAGCCTCAGTGAGGGCAGGAAAATAATCTCCTCTTTATATTCCACTGTTTTCATGCTGACACTGCTGTGTCCCCCAGAGTAAAATGAACATTCATTCAGCAAATATGAATATGTAAATTAAAGTCAGAATCATGGTGTATTTATTCTTGTTGTTACCGACTTGTTATGCATTGTGTCACAGTCTTTGAATTGTCATTTTGTGGCTGGGCACTGTGTTCTGTGTCACAGCTTTACACTTTACTTTTGTGCTGAGTGCTTTGATCAGGGCCTCAGACAACTTCAAAATACTTTTTCAAAGCCGAAGCTCGTAAAGCTGCCCCCGTTTGTTTAAAAATCAACCCATCCACTGCTTGATTTTTTTTAAAAAAGCAAATTAATTCAATTAAAGCGTTATAAAAAGCAGCAGATAAAAGAAAAAAAAGGCTCCCCTTTGTACCACAGTCAGTATAACAAAGAGGTATGACTGTCTGCTTCCTTCTGGCACATGTTGTTCTTTCTTTGCTCACCTAGTCAATTCACTGATGCCCTTCACTGATGGTTCTCGCTTCAAAAATGGATTACAAAGGGCATCTTGTAGCGGTCCTGTGTCACCTCTACTGATAAATGTATGAACATCCCATTAAGGAAACTGCCCTCAAGAGACCAGCGCTGTAGTGATAGATCTGAGCTGCCCACTGACACAGTTGCAGGTGCTGATTATCTTATTCAGAGACAATGAAGCTTTATGGAGTGGAACATCCTTGTCCTGTAGTGGGTTCCAACAATAATTACAATCAATTTAGGGTGGCAGGTCATAAAAACAATATTTAGCGGAGGCATTATCAGATGTATACCTCCTCTGGGTTGTGAAATTTATCTCTGTCATAAAAGATTTCAGTCATGCAGTTTCCATTTCTCAAAGTGTGACAGCTTTGCAGTATTGTAATATCTAGCCTGGGCTTTCTATCCCTGGAGGCTAACAAGAGGAAATTAGCTAAAGTTTTATACAAATACAATACTTTGCAAAAGTGTTGAGTTGTGCTTAATTTCTTTACTTATATTTCTTAGATTTTGCTTCTGTGGATTCAGACTTTTATGTAATTTTTGCAAAGCGGTCTTGAGCAACAGTTCTCCAGGGTCTCTGGAGGTTGTTAAAAGTTTTTCTTTGGCTGTTTTTTCACTCATCACTTATAATTTCTTCCAATTTCTTTCGTTGAATCTATGAAAAATGTCAAAAATAACAAAACTTGACAGGCATAGAATATTTTTGCTCCAAGAGAGATGATTCCCAAAGAGCTCTTAGCTGAAAACTTGGCATATCTCAGCGTGGTGTATAGTGTGTACTTAAAACTTTTTTAAAGAAACTTTTTTAAGAAGCAAGTAGAGGACAAAATAAGAAGTGGCGGGACTAAAAAGACTTTCTGCAGGAGATGATGATCAGTGTCCTAAAGTTATATGTCCTTAAGAAACAGGAACCTGAGAGATACATCTGGTCACTCAGCGATTAAATCTACTGTTCAGTGAAGCATCATCAGAAATGGTCTCAGTGGAAGGGTTGCTGTCAAGAAGACATTTTTTAAGTAAGGGGAACAGGGAGAAAAACCTGAGAAACAGGGGCAGCAGATCTTATGTAGGGATCAGTCCAAATGGTAAATATTTGATTCAAATCATTGCCAGCATTTGGTAGGTCAGGAGAGAGGTACAACAGTGAGTGTCTACAGCCATCTGTAAAGGCTCTTTGAGGCTCTGTCATGGTTTGCATTGCATTTCAGCCAGTGGTGTTGGAGATCTTTACAAAGTTGACTGAATTATAAACACAGAGCAGTATGGTCAGATTTTGATCCAGGATGCAATACCATCTGGAAGGCATCTGATTGGCATCAGGTTGATTTTTCAGCATGCCAATGCAGTAAAAGCATACCTGGATAGAAATACACACAATGGATTGGCCTCCTTAGAGCCCAGGCTTCAACATTATGTGTTGGATCATCTTGATGGAGAAAAAAAAGGCAGCTAGCATCCAAAGAAGAGCTTTCAATGTCCTTCAAGAAACCTGGAGATCTTTTCCTGAAGACTACTTAAAGAAATGACAAGAAAGCTTCCCTAGGAGAGTTCAAAGAGTGTTGAAGCACAAAGGCGACCACACCAAATATGTTTCAATAAATCCCTGTACCATTTTCCTATTTTAGAAAATAAAAAGAAATGTGGTTTGAATAAAGAATATTCACAGCATTGGAGGCAAAATCCATTTTATGAAAAATTTTATTATCCCTACATAAAAATCGTCCATGACAAACCCAAAGTTTTATAGATTAGAACATTGAGCCCATCTTACTTTAAATATACACTCAACAAAAATATAAACGCAACACTTTTGTTACTGCTCCCATTCCCCATGGGATGGACGTAGAGACCTAAAATTCATTCCAGATACACAATATAACCATCCCTCCCAAACAGTGGTCACAAATCAGTCCAAATGTGTGGTAGTGGGCACATCTGCTATATTGAGATAATCCATCCCACCTCACAGGTGTGCCACATCAGGATGCTGATCTGACATCATGAGTAGTGCACAGGTGTACCTCAGACTGCCCACAACAAAAGGCCACCCTGGAATGTGCAGTTTTTTGCGCTATTGGGGGTCTGGGGACCCAGAACCGGTCAGTATCTGGTGTGACCACCATTTGCCTCATGCAGTGCAACACATCGTCGCATGGAGTCTATCAGATTGTCAATTGTGGCCTGTGGAATGTTGGTCCACTCCACTTCAATGGCTGTGCGAGGTTGTTGGATATTCGTGGGAACTGGTACACGCTGTCGTATACGCCGGTCAAGCACATCCCGAACATGCTCAATGGGTGACATGTCCGGTGAGTATGCTGGCCATGCAAGAACTGGGACATTCTCAGCTGCCATCTGCCCTGAACAATGTGAACCATGATTCATCCGTGAAGCGCACACCTCTCCAACGTGCCAGACGCCATCGAATGTGAGCATTTGCCCACACAAGTCTGTTACGGCGACGAGCTGGAGTCAGGTCAAGACCCCGATGAGGACGACGGGCATGCAGTTGAGCGTCCCTGAGACGGTTTCTGACAGTTTGTGCAGAAATTGTTTGGTTGTGCAAACCAATTGTTCCAGCAGCTGTCTGGGTGGCTGGTCTCAGACGATCTTGGAGGTGAACCTGCTGGATGTGGAGGTCCTGGGCTGGTGTGGTTACACGAGGTCTGCGGTTGTGAGGCCGGTTGGATGTGCTGCCATATTCTCTGAAACGCCTGTGGAGACGGCTTATGGTTGAGAAATGAACATTCAATGCACGGGCGACAGATCTGGTTGACATTCCTGCTGTCAGCATGCCAATTGCACGCTCCCTCATTGCTTGTGGCATCTGTGGCATTTTGCTGTGAGACAAAACTGCACATTCCAGGGTGGCCTTTTGTTGTGGGCAGTCTGAGGTACACCTGTGCACTACTCATGATGTCAGATCAGCATCCTGATGTGGCACACCTGTGAGGTGGGATGGATTATCTCAATATAGCAGATGTGCCCACTACCACACATTTGGACTGATTTGTGACCACTGTTTGGGAGGGATGGTTATATTGTGTATCTGGAATGAATTTTAGGTCTCTACGTCCATCCCATGGGGAATGGGAGCAGTAACAAAGGTGTTGCGTTTATATTTTTGTTGAGTGTAATAAACTGTAAACTGCACAGGAACACATAAGCCTCCATAAAACGTCAAATCCCTGTTTTTAAACTTTGGCTGTCTGATTTAGTCAGTTTTTGTGGGGGAGTGGGATCTTCTCATCTACATTAACTTTGAGAAAAACTAAGGAGCACATTTCCCAAAAGTTGAAGATTTATGTGTTGAGCCAGGAGAAAGCGAGCCTTAATAGAGCGATTTCAGCTCCTGGCTAATCCTCCGCAATCATGCACAGTCAGTTTCCTTAAAGAAAAAAAGATTAAAAAACAGAGATCTATCCAGAAGCTCTCTTATATGTGACAAATGATCTCTTTCCTTATTAGTTTTATTTTTTAAACTTAGAAACAGTTGACTTAAGCTAATCTCAGAGCCTGTCAATGACACATGATTCCTCAGTGGTCTTAACCTCGTTTCTAACTGCTCTGAACAAGTTTCAGTGGCTGCTGGCAGCTCTGTGTGACTCCACTGCAAGCGCCCCAACAACAGGTGAAAGGTCTGTTATAAGCACTGCATAAAGCCCCCCAGGACAGATGGTGCCAGATGATAATCCATATGAGCTCAGTGAAAGAACATCAGCGAGCAGACACGAAAACTTATGGCAGAGGATGCGAGGGGTCCTCAAGGAGATTTAGATGTCAGACCGTGATGAAATGCCGAGTCCTTGGCTTTGCGCTCGGAGGTAATTAAACTCTCTGAGGACTCTCTGTTTGTCCTCTGCATGTGTCACGGTGGGTGATTACACATGAACTGTAATCAAGAAATCAATTTGGAAAGACAAAAAAATTATAGAACGAGACATGGCAGGAGTAGCTGTGACAAGATATTGAGATGAAAGATGTTAAATCAGCTTCTGATCCTGCAGTTTGTACAGCCTGAAGGGAAAGGAGGAATTAATCTGTCTGTTTTAATGGTGTGAATGAGCTTGTCAAGGAAAGATTACACACTTTTTTTTTTTTTGGCACGTTAGCTTTGGAATAACATAAACCTGACTTCCTCTTCCCCAAGTTAAATTGACAAGTATAAAGCATACCAAATCTTTACCCACAGATGTTTTAATGGCCTTACTTGGCCATATCTAGATACTAAAAGGATGTCTTCCCTCTTAAACAGCCATCATGAGTGCAGCTTTATGTTCTTCATCGATTGTGGTGAAATTCTCTTCATATTTTGGTGCCACAATCACAGATTTCCTCCACCTATGTCTGCATTTTTATTGAGATTTTGATGGATGCTGTTTTTCGTTGTTTTCCTATGTCTGGGGATATTGAGGTAACCTCACACAACCTTTGTTCCTGCAGTAAAACAGCGGTGATTTGTGGCACAGTGTTAAACGTGGCATCCATCTAGGCAGAGCCTCTTAACAGCGAAATTCCCCAGAGAGCATGGGAGGCCATTTACAACAACCAATCATACAGTAGGCGAAGCAACCTCAGTTCTCTTTGCCAATAATGGGATAATGCACAAATACTACATCACATTTCTTTCGCCATGTTTATGTTGTCAAGTAGTGAGGTGATATATGAGCAGGAAAATAACAAGAATAAAATCCACATATTTGATTATGATAAACAAAGCATTTTTAATTATTTTCCCCCAAATCCATCACCTTTAACTGCTTCTGGGATTATTGATCAAATGTGCTGAAGGAATACATGCTGATCCTAAACATGCATGAGTTTGACGGATAAACAAAAGTGCCCTCAATCACTGGCAAAAACGTGGGAAGGTTGATAAAGGGTTTAGTGGGAGAGTGTTACTTTTGTTAAGTGCTTGCACGGTAATGGCCTCGAGCTCCTGAAGGCAGCCACAGCGTGACTTCTCTCACCCACCTTGAGGAAAGCTTTTAATGAGTCTAACAACCTTTTCTCTTATTACAGCCCGAGCTCAAACGCACTCGGCATAAAAAGGTGAGTAAGACCTACGAAATATCAAAGCCGAGGAATAAAGGTGAACAACATCAGTACAGGTAAAAAACAAAAACAACCCCAGAGCCAGAGGCAGGAGGAGTAGCAGCGAGCTCCAAGCACAGCGAAGATCAGGCGATAAGAACAAACACTGATCGAGTCGGACAGATCAGAGAAGGTGGGTTGCAAAGTGGATTGGTGGTCTAAATGTAGGCAGGCCAAAGCTGCCTGAATTGTAGTCATAAACTGAGATTGTCCAATAGGATGCATAAAAGGGTTTCAGTTAGGTCGTTAGCTGATGTGGCCTGAGATGATCTGCTGGGATTGTGGTTGAGCTTAAGTTTGTGCCCTGCATAAAATAATGGTACGCTTGATTATACCTCAATGTTTTGAGCAGCAGTTACTAAAAAAAGAAAAAGCGTGAGACTAAGGGAGAACTTTTTTTTCTGTTGTGAACGAGGATCAGAATCAAGAACTGGTTCAAAGCTTACCAACCCATCTGAATCACACTCGTACAAACATATCAGTTCATTTTATCAGTGCTGGCATGTTTTACTGACAGTTGCAAAACAATGACGTCAAAGTCATGGCAGTGCAGCTTTGGCACATCTGAGTCACATGCAAGCCTTTTTCTAATCTGTTTCGACACTGTTCAAACTCAGAGATCATAAAACTCTTTCCCTGATGCTGAAAACCTCCCCAATCTGACTCACATGCAGAACTAATAATGACTTTGGTTTCTCTAAAGTCTGAAGAATATCCATCCATCACTAGAACAGTAGAATATGCTAACTCACTGCAGACTATTAACCTTCTGTTTTACTTCGGCTCAAATTTTGAAGCGTCACTCGGCTCATTGTCGTGGTTTTCCAGTCGAAGATTCAATATCAGTCCAACAGCATCGTCTCCCTTTTGAGAAAAGGCTCTGAAAACCAATTATTCATTTCCTGCTCATGACCAAAGAGCAGACAGTAGAAGATACTGAGTACGCTGAATGGTAGAGATCAAAACCACAGCAAAAAGAGTTTACATTTGCATTAAAAACACATTTCTAAATGAATGACTGCTGCATGTGTGATGTAACCTTTTTGGTTAACATGCCAGAAATACATCAACATATCATTTACAAGTCAAATTTGCTTAGTAGTAATACAACTTTGTACACTTAAATCTTTTTAGTGTACTTTTATCAGCAAAATGTACTTTGACAGCATTTGTATCTATATATCAACGTACAATATTATGGCATTTTTACTGGATATGTATTACAGAGGTAGAGCTGAAGCCATTTAATATAAATGATGGGGTTTCTCAGAGTGCTCTGAATCCCATCCACAGTCCTAACACATGCATGTTAGGCTACTTAACTAATCATAGGTGGGTTTCCTCGAGTCCTTGTAGAGGGACAAAAAGTAAGAAAATGGAAATGAGGACAAAAGATCAGCAGATTATTCTGTCAATTTAATGCGAAAAATCAGTTGTACATAGTCAAAAAACAACTTCCTTTGAAAATCAAGGTATTTCTTCTTTGCTCAATTCAGAATAAAATGTGAGTCTCAACAAGCTGTTTTAGTTCATTGATACATCCTGAAGAAAAGAAATCAAGACTATTGTTGCCGATTAAAAAAAAAAAAAAACACACTGAAATGACCGCACCTCTAATATAGTGGGAAAAATAAAACAATATGTTATTTTAAATTTGGCACATTTCATCCCAAGTAATGTGTTCTAACATGTGCTAATTAGCAGCAATCAAAGAAAATCACATCTCCATTATTGCAGAACAAAGTCAGAAAGGCTACAGTAATTTTCTTGTCTCCAAGCCTCACATATGATCTATTAGACTTTAGTGTTCTTCATTAGCAGACAGTTAGACAGACTCCATTCCTCTGTGCTCATCAGCACTTAGAAAAGTTTCATCCTCATTTTTCCTTGCAAAGTAATGCCCACCACTACCACACACTTCCAAACCTCAGAGCCTGTGGGTTGTAGAAGCACAAGCAGATTAAAGACAAACAGAAAGGGACGTTGTTAAGGTCGAGTTGAATGCATCTGCTCACAACCTGAGAGAATTTTCATTAGAGGGAATTAGGATTTGAACCACTGAGCCCACTTCCTCAACCTTTAACCTTCAGGGTACAATTCAAAGAGGTGGAATGGAAGACATACATGAATCCATTTGAGTTCTTCTTCCACTCTCTGGGGAACTTTTATGAACAAGGTTTAATTTTCATAAGTAACAGCCTCAAGAGGCTCCAATGTTTTATATGCTATAAAAGTAATAAATTATAGTCCAGTGCACTCACTGTGATCAAGGCGTGAGTATGGGGGTGTGTGGGCATGCAGAAGATATATACCCATACACAATATGAAAGAAAGAGAGAGAGAAAAGAAACCTAAAGAAAGAAAAAGGGAGATATTTAAACACATCCAGAAGAGGTCAGCTGCAAGACTGAGCCATTGCACTGCCCACTCACTCCCACATGCTCAACATCATTAAAAACAAAAGGGCACAACTGAAACAATGCTGCAATCTGCAACACAACAAACAAGCGAGACAGAGCTGTTGGTGCAAGCGTGCACCATGAGAATCTCACAAGAGCTCTTCTCTTCTCTTCTACCAAGGACGTCCATTTCTGGTCCTAATCTCTGGACTATAAATTGATTATTCATGAAAATATGTTTGATCCCTTATGGAAGTGAGAGCAGTTTTAAACCTGGGTTACTTAATCTCAATCTGCGATTATAAATCTTACAGAAAACAAGCCTGAAAGAAAATCAATTCAGTGAGAATATATTAGTGAATGCATTTGGTTTAACATGTTTTTGGCTGGGATATACTGAGTAAATGAGCCATACTGCCTATCCAGCCCTCTGGGCTGAAAATCTATTGAGTATCTTACGCCACCCGGTGGGCTGGACAATATCTAAACAAAGGGGGAATAAATGACAGCAAGAAACAGGCTGGTTATATGTGCAGTAATAATGCAAAACATCTGTTTCACAGTCACATCATTAATTGTGAGTCTCTGTCATTTAGGATCAAACTGACTGTCAGTTAAAGAAACAACTTGTTTATGTTTCAGAGCTTCAGGGCCGTCACAGACCACCTCATCTAGAAAGAAGACATTTTGAGGATGGTTAGTGAGCCACTTCCACAGATACTCCAGGTTGGCATCACACTGCCAGGGGTTCCCTGTTACGGTCATCTGAAAAGAGGATTTTCTGTCATCCAGCAGACCTGAGGGGAGATACCGTAGCCGATTCTGATTAAGCAGCAGAAGTTCAAGGTGTTGCAGACCCTGGAGGAGCGTCACTGGCAGCTCTCGGAGCTGATTCTCCTGCAGAAACAGCTGTGAGAGTTTCACGTTGTGACTAAACGTTGAAGGCTTCAGGGAAATTAATTTGTTCCCAGCGAGGTTTAGTGTCTCGAGGTGATGTAGGTTTGCTAGTGTGTCGGGCTGTAGCTCTTGCAGATGGTTATGACTTAGGTCGAGATTTTCCAGATGAGGCAGCTTCTGAAGCAGAGCAGCTGTAATGCTTGTTAAACGGTTCCCAGACAAATCCAGCCAGGTGAGACTGCTGTTGTCGGAAAACCACTCTCCATGAGCTTTTTCAATTAAATTATTCTTCAGCACCAGACTACGGAGCAAGGAATGGCCGAAGACTTTGGGGGGCAGATGAATCAGCTGATTACCTGTGAGATCCAACGTACTCAGGTGAGGAATGGCACCCAGTAGGTCTGAAGGAAGGCTTGAAAGATTAGTGTGATACAGCTGGAGGTGGTTTAAAAGAGGCACACAACTCAGATGTCTGGCTGTAATGAAGCTGAGGTTTG
The DNA here is from genome assembly GCF_018398535.1 of Haplochromis burtoni. Taxonomy (NCBI): domain Eukaryota; kingdom Metazoa; phylum Chordata; class Actinopteri; order Cichliformes; family Cichlidae; genus Haplochromis; species Haplochromis burtoni. The sequence continues at coordinate 1,315,085 of NW_024582408.1, read as the reverse complement.
TGGACTGGATGGACAATCGTGTGATGTTGGGATATAAACTATCTGCAGGAAAATATGTGAGGGAGCTTTGGCGGCACACCACCTCTGCACTCGAAGGTAGAAAGGAGCAAGTGCACAGATCTGGGCACGAGTGGGTGCCTCTCGTTTGGCAAGCATATTCAGCCAGAGCAGTGAGAGTAAGAAGCAGCCACAGGTTCATCTTTAAGAAAAAATACACTGAGAAGAAAACAATAGCGTAAAAGATCAACAGGTAATAAAACGGTGACAATGTGGTTATAAATGTGTTGTTACCTGAAAAGCACAGCTGAAATTCCTTCGGGTTTTGATCGCTGACTTGATTTTACACAACTCTGAGGATATTTGATTCCAGCAATGAGTCAGGACAAAATGTTGCAATAGGCAAACAAAACCAAGCAAACAAAGTGAGTGGTTACTGTTTTCTGTACTTTCTAAAAGTAAGTTGATGTTACCACACATAAATCAATTTTTTTTTTTTCAGTTTTTCAAGAACACAATGTGCAAGGGTACATGTGTGATACATTATTAATTAACTTGTGCAAAAAGAAAACAAATAACAAAAATAGGCATTAGGCTTAATTTTTATCCCTCAAGTTCACAACCATATCGTTAGCTTCATAGCATAAGTGCCTAAGTCATTTTTTGGTCAAATTGAGATTTTTGCCTAACTTTACTCCCCTACCACTGCTGCATCATCCTGTCCGTCTGAAACACAAAACACAAAAAAATGACTTAGGCACTTATGCTATGAAGCTAACGATATGTTGGTGCCTGTTAATGTTAGCAGTTTAATGAATAGAGGGATACTATTCCCGAGAATAGCAGGTTATAATACTATAGTTTAGCAGAAAGGTTGAAAACGGGTGAAATGGTTGGCCCGGTTTTGGCCAAAAAGCTGCCTACAAATGTCATTCATTGTTTGAATAAAAATAACAAACAAACAAACAAAACAGGAGGTTTTAGAGATCTCTAGATGTTCTGGTGGGTGGATTATTTTCCTTTGTGTGAAGCTAAGCTAAATGCCAACATAAAATCCATGATAATACTGCAGACTTTCTTATTTAAATCTAAACAAGAAAACAATGTAACATGAACACACTGTAGCTTAAATTTAATGAAATAAAAAACAAGACAATAGTCTTATTTAAATCAGATTTATTTATAGTCACATAGTTATCATGTTTTAGTGATTCAAATCCGACAGGCCGAACTGGATTTCTTTTCATGTTAGATAAAGACCAGCAGGAGTAATATTAAGACTGAAGGTTTAGTTCATTTGCTGTTAGTGATATTATTGAGCGACCTGCTAGAGGCTGAGGTCCAGCGCATGTGATGGAGTCTGGCAAGAAAGCCTTCTTCTTGTTCTCGTGAAGCCACCTCCATAGATACTCTGCCTTCCCGTCACAGAGCCAAGGGTTGACTGTCAAGTCGAGGCCATCCTCTCCCAGCAAGTGAAGTTCATCCAGCAAACCTGGAGGAATATGGCTCAGCTGGTTTTCATCCAGACTCAGGTGTCTGAGCTGAGTGAGTCCCTGGAACAGGTTTTTGGGCAGCTTGTTGAGTTTATTCTGAGTGAGGAAGAGATGTGTGAGGCTATGCAGGCTCTGAAATGCAGATCCATTCAGCGTGTCGAGCTTGTTGTTCTGCAGGCTTAGCCTCTCAAGTTTGCTCAGTTGACTCAGAGAATTTGCTGGTATCTTATCCAGACGGTTGTTTGAGAAGTCAAGGTTCTCCAGGTGGGGCAGCTTCAGAAGCAGATTAGTTGGGATCTCTGTTAATTCATTTCCAGATAAATCCAACCAGGTCAGGCTACTGTTATAAGAAAGCCACTCTGCATCAGCTTTTCTAATAAGGTTATTCTTCAGCACCAAGCTCTGTAGTGGGGCGTGGCTGAAGACATCTGCAGGCAGATTGTTTAGCCTGTTTCCGGTGAGATCCAAAGTGTTGAGGTGAGGAACGCCCCTGAGGAGATGAGAGGGAAGGCTGTGCAGGTGATTGTTGTACAGATGGAGCCCTTGCAACTTGGGTATGGCATTTAGATGGGCCTCAGATATGGAGGTGATGTTTGTGAATTGGATAGTCAGCAGGGTGGTGTTCTCCGGGAGACCGTCAGAGGGGAACTCTGTCAGGGGAAGCTCATTACAGACCACCTCATTTCTTCTGGGATAACAGGTGCAGAGAGCTGGGCAGGAAAGAGCTCTGTGGCAGAAACATGACAACCACAGAAAAGCAAGAACATACCAGGACTTCATATCTAGAAAAGAACACGAGTAGAAGTGAGAGTTAAATACAAGGAAATTATTACATCTGCATTTACTACAAAACAATGCTACAAATCTTCAAATCAGTTTATGCACATGGCAATCAGACACGCAAATGACAGTGAAAAAAACAACAAAAAATACTTACTGCAATTGAATGTGTGTCCATCTGCAGACTGCTGCTTATATCAGATTTATCACTGCTCACTTCCAAATTACTCATTTGTGGAGACGAATCTCCCAACCTAATCATTACTTATTGTGTAAACACGGACCAGTCACTGCACAGTCATTTGTCAAGGACAGGCCAGTTACAACAGAGTGAGCAGCTCATACCTCACGGGAAAGTACAAGAATAAAACACTATAGTTCTACTAAAAACTCCTGATCCTGAAATAGGTTGCTGAAGTCTATTAGTTAAAGTCAGAAAATAAAATACATTGTTGGCTAATTGGTTACTATTGGGTAAAAAAATGAAACTACAAAAGATATTTGTACTTTAGATTTTCTTTTAAACAGTGGAAAGGGGATGGGGTAGGCAAGGAAGGAAGGAAAGAGGGAGCTTGTGAAAGGGTAAAAATAAGCATTCCAAAATTTGGTTGATTTTTTTTTCTTCAAACAATATTTATCAGCAACACAGAATGTTTGATCAGCAGGAGTGAAAAAATATGTCACGCAAACAGTATAAAGTCAGCCGACTCAGGCCTAACAGTTCAACTAGTTTGTCCAGTTAAGGGGCACATCACACCTAACATTGAAATTAAATTATTTTGCATACGTCACTGTTTAAATTGCACAGCCTCTTTTCATTTAACAGCCTGCTATTAATTATTATGTTAAAATATGGAAACATACAGATCCCAGGAGCAACAGTGGAGCAATTAATGTTTTCCCAGAGGTGAGATCTAATGACCATTTCAGTATATTGAACTGTTCAACAGTGAGAGCTTATTAAAAGGAATTGAACATGATTAATTGATCAACAGAATTCAATTAAGCTATTTAGTGATTAGCTGAATAGAATGCCAGCTGTGATAGGACTGAGGGCAGGAACCCCCGGGGTCGAGACGCTGGTGGTGGAAATAAAGATGGAGGCTTGGATGGAGCTCGAGTAACATGGGAGAGGCGGACATTGGGAGGAAGTGGGTTGCAGAAGTGTATGCAGGGAGAACGACAAAGGAGCAGTGAGATATAAAGTATGCGAAGTTGAGGTTGACTGTCCTGAAGAAGGCAAGAAGAAAGATGATTGGACTAAACCAATGAGGTCGGCAATGAGTTTAATGGTGTTGGAAAGTAGAAGTGATATATTTCAATTAGTATGGAAAGTTAAGTTGTGGTTAAGTTGGTGGAAAACATTACTTTAACACTTACCTGATGTGTAACCTATTTAGTAGGAGAGACAACGTATACCCTAAGTTAATATTGCGATGACAGGATAGTCTTACGTCCATTTTCTCTTGATATTGCCAAAAGGCCAAAAGCCAAGAGTCCCCAGGCATCCTGAGTGCCTTTTTAATGATTCCCAGTGGCACCATGTGATATTAGAGGGCGTTGACTAGCCATTTTAGTTTTATTGTAGATTGTAGTTGGTAGATCAAGCAGGAAAACGTTTGCTTTAATAATTGTAATTACGTATTGTAATTATATCTATAGTATTGGTTGGCATTAATAAGGGTTATTCGATAAGATGTTTACTACGTAACACCAGATAATGGTATGGCTTGAGGGCCAATTAGCAGCAGTCTGTAAAGGGCTGTCAGTTACATCAGAGGCTGTTGCTGGCACCATGTCCCACCACTCGGCTACATTGTTTTATGCCATGTTATGGTTTGGTATTTTAATGTTGGTGAATAAACCTGTAGTTGGTCTGCACCTCATCTCTGCCTCAAGTCTCCTATTTGAACCCAGCCGCTACATTCTAACAGCTCAGTTGGCGCTAAAGAAATATCCTCCACACCATTACACCGCCATCACCAGTCTGAAGTGTTGCTACAAAGCAGGATGAATCTATTCTTCCAAATTATGACCCTTCTGTCCAAATGTTAGAAAAGAAAGACTCATCAGACCAGGGAACATTTTTCCAACGTTTTGTTTAATTTGCAACCTCAGTTTTCTGTTTGTAGGTGTGGCGCCTGATGTAGGCTGCTGCTGTAGCCCACCTGCTTGTGCATTCACAGACGCTGTACTGCACAACTTGGTTGGAGTTTACCAGAGTTTGTAAGGTTGCCAAATTCGGAGTGTCACATTTTGAAATAATGTTGTTTTGTGTAAAAATCTATATAAATGCTAGAGTGTGAAAAACAGTCCACTTGACAATCCAGCCTCATGAAGCAGATATACAGGGAAGAGCAGAGGCAGTAAAAAGCAAAGTCAGGTCAAAGCCAGGAATGCTGTGCTCCTGGCAGTTGATTGACTATTGCAAGCTTACTTGTGTTTTTACACCCATAATTCAAAAACACACAAAAATCACAAAAGTAAATGAATCAATTAGAAAAACCCCTTAATTCATAAGGTAATTAGAGTCTCTAAAAAAGCTGTTAAAACATAAAAAATACAAAAAAGAAATTCTATCTCAAAAAGTGGAGGAGAAATGTGAAGTAGGATAAATAACTCAAGTACTTTGCATAATGCTTTAGGCAAAAAGAATTCATTTTTTTAAAAACTGGGAATAAAATTAAAAGACTAACTGCGCACTGACGAGAAAAAGAAGAAAAACACCAGGAGGAGGCTACATGCCACCTGAGACCTCAATGGCCTGTACAGCAGGGTTCATTCATTTGCAATTTAACCGGAACAGTCACACAGCTGATAGACAGAATGAATTAGACCTGCAAGTACGAAAAATGATTTTAGCATCTGGGCAACATGATGAACTATTACATTATGTATGATGAGTGCCAGTTGGCTTTAGGCTGTTCTAAAAGATTTATTTTAGTGGAGCCCACTCACTCCACATGCACTTGTGAGATAAAGACGGACCTATTCTGGTATAGTTCAAATGGTCTCTTAAAATACGCTGTAGTCAGATGTGATACTGCTGACGGAGAGATGGCTTCAGTGCAACTATAACAACTATTTTGTTAGTGCTGTTCGGCAGTTTAAGAAAAAAAGTACTAATACTACCAAATACTAAACCTTATTGTTTTTAATCCTTTTTCTTTGAAATTGATTGATTGATTTTTAAAGACCTGGTCAAGATAGCATCTGTACATCACTACTGTTTCTGACGCACTTTCTATATCAAAGTAAGTCTGAATAGTTTTTAATGACGGACATCAATGAACAACATAAATCAACAGAGCTACTCATTGAAATGCTGTTAATGTATTATGTTATTGTTATTAAAGGGTTTCTTTTAATGCATCACCTTGAGATTTTAAACATACTGTATATGGACAATCAATAATTATCACAAATGAGAATAAAACCATTGTTTCTGTATCGTTCAGATTATTCTGGCATGTGTTATAACAGTTGTAATTAAAGGCTCATGAAAACGTAAAGCCTTCCACTTAAAACTGTATTTATAAATCTACAGGACAACCATATATACTGGATGATGTGGTGCTGATTTATACAGCAATATACAGCAACACTTTGTGTGGTATGATACAAAGAGAGATCTTTTAATGTGTACACAAATGTTTACACACACGCCTATGACAATGATCAGGAAGCAAATTAGAATTAATCACGAAGGATACAACATGCACTTTCCTCGAATGAAATCCCAGTTGTCATGACACCAGTTTCCTGTCCACATTAGTATTTGGATTTTGTCACTCGCAACAACACACGTAGACACTGCTTCCATTACTGCATGTGAATGGAAATACTATCCAGGGTTCACTGTGAAGAGAAAAACACAAGAAAGGAAATGAGAAATCCCAGGTTGCTTACACAAAATCCACACCTACATTTGCTAGCTAAATGTGTGAAGACCAATTCCTCAAAAGTTGGGATTCTGTATGATGTAAATAAAAACAGAATGGAAGGATTTGCAAATCTCATAAAGTCCTATTTTATTCCCAAAAGGACAGAGAAAAGATATCAAATGCTTAACATGAAAAAATATTAGTTCACTTTGATGTAACATTGCAACAAAGGGCTGGAAAAGTAAAAGAAAGGAACATTTTACAACTAATTAGATTAGCTGGTAACAATTAACATAAAATGAGCACTTTAGACAGGCATTTCTCAGAAGTAAAAATGGGCAGAGATGCAAAATAATCCACTCAGAAATTATCGAATAATTTCAGGACAATGGCGTAAGACTTTGAATATGTCATCTTCTGTATTACATAATATCGTCAAAGGATTCTGAAAATCCAGAGAAATGTCTGTGCGCAAGGGACAAAGCTAAAAATCAATATTGTGCAGCCATGATCTCGAAAGGCATATATACCCATCCAGAAGGTGTCGTTTTCAGGATGCCTCACATATTTCAGCGAGACACTACAGTTCAAGCCAACAAATGGAAATTTGGCACATCATGAAACATAAAAAAAGAAGACATAGGACTTTTGAGCAGCTAGAATTTTAAATGAGACAAGAATGGGACAACATTCCTCTCCCAAAAGTCCAGCATCTCAGTTCCCACATTTATAGACTATTGTTAAAAGAGATGGTACACAGTTGTAAAGATGTTCCAATCCAAAGATTTTTTTAGACCCATTTCTGCCATCAAATGAACTTAAAAAAAGTACATTCCTCATTTTAAACATCTGATATACTTTCTCTGTTATATTGTAAATAAAATATCGGCTCATGAAATTTGCAGATCATTGCATCCTGTCTTTATTGACATTTTACTCAGCATCCCAACTTTTTTGGAATTCAGGTTGTACATAAAAATCACTCAAAAACCCCAGAGGAATCTTTATTTGTTTAAGTTAAGCTCTCCCTGTAGTCCTGAGTGAGCACGCTGACCTTTGCAGGGTACAATAACGTTCTCTTTTTTATCCAGGTGGTCCTTGTGGAACTTGGCGTGGCAGCAGCGGCATTCGAGCGCTGGCGGAGGCTTAAATAAGTCCCACAAAGGCCGGCTGCAGACCTCACAGCTGGATGGAAAATGATAGAGTGCGAGGATAAACTCATGGCCCCTGTGGTTGATGTAGGAGCCGCGATCGCCATGCGGCACGGGTTCCAATGGAGTGTCCTGTTCACGCCTGATGTCGTCTTCACTGTTATACTGGATCAGGGGAGACAAGAAGGCAAATGCAACACTTACGATTTACTTGAAGCAGATGGGTAAACTGAAGATTGGATAGCTGATGAGTCTTGAAAGTCTATGACAGAAAGGAAAGCATTGATGGTCCCAACTCATTACCTTTATCTTTGGAATTTCTCTGGCATCTGCACGGTACACATCACTTTGACTTATAGATCTGACACGAACCAGCTTACTGAAACAGGGAGAGAGATGGAGAAGTTAAGTCTAGTGCTAGCCTAGCAAGATATTTACTTTAGGTATAGAATGATTTAAAAATATTGTAAAGAAAATGCCATTAATTGGCAAATCAAGCCAGTTGAGATTATTTATTTCATTACCAACTGAATCATAAATTTTTTTCAACATGATTAACTAAAACCAAAAATTTCCAAACAGTTCCTAGATGAGAGTAATCAGAAGTAAATGTTAGAGAAAGGTTAAAATTTTGAATGAATTGAAGGACAAAACATTTTATATGGATGTAATTTTCCCAGATTCCTTTTACAACAAATATAAGAGCAACTCACATTCATGCGTTCATATCATATTTCTATTCAAGTAACTGTTGCATAACTCTTGGGTTACAGGAGGAAAATGTGCATATACATAGACGGGCACATCATATTCTATCCTGTGGGAAAGTGAAAAATTACTCATCTTCCAACGACTTTGTGCAGTTATAAGCAGTTTCATGGCCTTTATTGCAGCAGATTTTATCTACAGCCGTTTCTATTATATTCCACCAAAACCTGCACAGCTTTGACTTTGCTATAACTCTTCATGCTCCATACATAAGATGGAAAAGATGATGACAGGTTCACCTGCTTTGGTTGATAGAAGCGGATCCTTAAAAAACCAAAAAAGGGTATTTCCTGCAATGCAGGAAGGTCTGAAAAGTAGAAACAATAAAAATTTGGGATAATGCTCTACATTTTAGACAAAGTTGCATTTGGTAAAACTGTACTGGATGGATTGTGAATGTTTTTGTGTAAAACCTATGGAAATTAAAACCCATTTGCAGATTCCAAAGCTTTTCCCGTTGAGCCTTGCTAGAATTTTCATTTGTTCAGTATTTTGCATCATGAGGTACACAAAGTACTTCTCATTTAGTCAACATTTTTGAACGCTGCTTTTAATGACTCACTCATTGTCCGGGGTCATGAAGAGGTTTGCTTTCTCTCGATCCAGCTCAGTGTTATAGAACAGGAGCTTTTTACTGCTCACCACCACATACTGTAGTGAGACACCTATACTGGTGTAATACAAATGGTCACTTTAAATACACTCATAGCTGTAGTATAACATAATTATTTGGTACTGTTTTGTTGTTTACCAATATGATACAGAATAAACTGCTTTTTCATTGATATTAACACTAACAACTCAAAAACAGTCACATGTTAGATATGGGTTGAGAGACCATGTACTAGCCCTTGTTTCCATGTTTTGTTTCATACACCACGTTAATTGATATAAATCACTTCCTTTTAGACCCAATCAGGCAGAGGCTGTATATCGCCAATGCTTTAGATGCACTCTCTACAAATTTCAAAAACTTAAATAATAGGCATGCACAACAAACAAATACGATCACCAGAGGCACTAATTGAAATGCTTAAGTCTTGATTTTTTACATTTTTTTTAATGTATCACCCCAAAAATTCTACACATGGGATTTTAAACATATATGAACAATCAATAATTGTCATGAAGCGCAAGAAAAACAACAACATTGTTTCAGTTGAGTTCACATTGATCTCTCGCATGTTATAACAGATGTACTTATAAAAGGCTAATTTTTAACTCAAAAAGAAGCCATAAAACCGTTTTAATACATTTACAGGACAACCATATATAGTGTGTGATGTGGTCATAGAAACAAAACAATCATATATACTATTAGCTTCACGTTATGTGCTACGATACACAGATATAGATATTTATCGTATATACAAATGTTCAAACACATGCGTAATCTTTTTACAAACGCAAAGAGAAAAAGAAAATAAAGTCTTGTCATAATTATGATTATTAAAAAGAAAAAAGGGCAGTTTAATCGTGAAGATTGTCGCATCTTTTCACTGGATGAGTCACTGTAATGGGAAGACTGTCCTGATTCTCCTTTTGTTAAAATGACCAAAAAATAAATCCTTTTTCTCATGACGTCAGCCAGTTTTCTGTCTGTATTAGTGTTTTTTTTAGGGCTTTTTGTGTTTTGTTTTTTTTTGACAGTCTTCTCTGAAAAAACATAACACACGTAGGCACCGCTTCCAGACCACCATTACTCCACACGGATGAAAATATTAGCCAGGGTTAACTGTGAAGATAGAGGAAAATACAAAAAAGAAGATGAGAAAAACCTGGTATGCTACCAACAGTATGGCAGGACTTCAAAGGCACGCCCACACAAAATCCACACATAGACTAATAAACAAGGAAGCTACCCAGTAACCACATAATGAAAGTGTAGATGCAGGGGAAAAAAGCAGGCAGACACAGTTATATTTATTAGTGTGCATGTTTGCCCAAAGAAAAATAGAAGTAGAAGAAATGGTTTAATATTACAGGGAAGACGCCCATTCGTAGACATATAACAGCAGGAAAACACGTGTTGCTACTCACTTTACTTCTATTCTTTTTAAGCTAAAGAGCCTCAATTAGTGTGATTAGCAACAGTTGTGTTTACTTGCTATTTCATGTCAAAATGGCTGCTGTGAAAGGGGTTAGGCTAACTATAGCAATTAGTATAAAGGAAAGAAACAGGGACAAACAACTAGCACCCGTCTCACTTGAATATAACCTACTAATAAATATTGATCCCACAAATTATGAGAATTGCTGATTTGCACATTAACTGACATTCAAAAGAAATAATCTGAGGTTCATGTTAAGATAAGCTAAGCTAACTAGCCACTTTTTGTCATCTTAAAAGCAAGACTTAAAAGAAAAACTTTATATTATTTCATGGATTTACTCGAACCAGAATTTTCCCTAATATTTCTGATTTTTTGGTGATATTAACTGAAGCATTTTGTAACTTCGGGATTAAACAGCGAGGTGAGTTGCATTTAGCTGAAAACTTGGAAAGCACACAAAAGCATGCCTCAATACGTTAAAGCCACACATCTCATGCAGAGGTCCAGTTACCCTCTGTCCCTCCTCTTTAACCTTCTTCAGAAGAACATATCATCATCATCATCATGATTATCGTCATCATCCAATGCCCAACTCCAGTCTTTGAGGTCAAACTCAAACAGTCTGAAACATCAAGTATGAGGGGTTCAAGGAGCCTTTAGTGGTCAAAGAGCCTTTAGTGATCTATGGAGTTTGGAAAGAAAAGTGTCCGGACTTCTTTAGTTTCTTGAAGACATTTCGCCTCTCATCCGAGAAGCTTCTTCAGTTCTAAGAGCAATTGGTGGTGAGGCCCAGATTTTTAAGCCCGATTGGAAGTGTCTATCAGGACCTTCCTTAGGGACACTCTCAAAAGGGAGAGTCCTATTGGGAGAGGCGAAACGCCTTCAAGAAACTTAAAGAAGTCCAAACGCTTTTCTTTCCAAGCTCCTTAGACTATGATGACCTAGATGGCTGTGTACCTTAACAGACAGCCTTTAGTGATGTGTTAATATGCTAGACAACACATGCCACTGTCAGAAGGGGGCACCAGTGGGATGGTTAGTGGTTCACCAGGTACTTTACGCTGCTTTTTATGATGAGTGGGTTAATAGGCACGGCAGCGATGCAGGTGGAGAGGATCACCAAGCTATGCTACTTACAGTCTCCCAGCATGAGAGACGTTAGAAATGGTGGGGTCAGAGGTGAAGAGATCGGGGGTCAGTGGAGGATGATACGGAGCATGGGGCCAGCGCTGAAGGACAAAAGCAAGTTAGGGTGTGGCTGAAAGTTGAAACTACTAACTGCATTAATGTTCTCATAAAACAAGACAGATACAGTTAATTAGTCCCACAAAAGGTTTGATGCCATTTTCTACTCAGTCAAGTCACTGCTGATGCTCGGTGAGGTGCTGTGTGCGAGCATTAATGCTGCATCATTAATGCAGATGGGAAGGTTCAGAAGTCAGTTTAAAGCAAAATATTGTACATCAGCCAGAGCTTTGGGTTTGTTTCAACTACGCAGAAGCTAGACAATGTAGTTAAGAAACAGCGTTTAAGACCTTTACCTGCATTTACCTGCATGAAAAAAATAAGGTATTTTTCATGCTAACAAAAGGTCAGAAAAGGTTCAGACAATTGAAAGTGAGAAGAGAATAAGGACAAGAAAGCACAAATCAAAACACAAAAGATCTCCTGATGAGCACTAGATTAGTCAAGTAAAATAACAAGCAGCATCTGCTGCATATTTATTTCATTTAAATTACAAATGCTCATATTATTTTTATTGCATAAATATTTGAACAAATTGCATTTTTATACTTCTGTTGTTAGTTTCTTAAAACATCAATGTTGGTGAAGTTTCTTAAACATGCTCAGTTTTATTATTATAATAATAATAAAAACTGAAAAACATTTTTCCTAGATGACTGTGAAGGGGATACCCCCAGACAGTATGTAAAATTAAAGCTTATAGTTAAGAATAAAGGGTGGTTTTTGTGGGTTTCTTACCTTGGCTTCCCCGATGACGGTTGCTGCCGGGTGGATTGGATCTTTACAGCGCCTCGATGGGACATGCGAGGAGAGGACTTGGGCGAAGGTCGTGGGGATACTTGTGGAGAGGAATGGGGTATTTTTTCAGGGGAATTGCGTGCCACAGGGGGAGGACTCAGTGTCGGGTGTTTCGGGATGCGCTTAAGGAGGTGACTGACCCAGTGCTTCTGCTCCGTCTGAGAGCTGGTCAGGAGGAGTAGTTCTTTGGCCGTGGAGATGTCATAATTCACTGTTAATAAGATTTAAAAAAAAAAAAGAAAAAAAAGATTAAGAGACAGATATTTCCTTTTTATGACCAAGATTAGATTTTGCAGCTTTTCATACATCCACTTTAGCTTTGATCTTTTTTAGACATGTAGACATGTGAGAATGAATATTGGATGCAGTAGATGGGACATTAAATGGGTTTAACCATTTAAGTTTTGTGTGATATCTGATTGGACTCTAGTGTCTTCTGCGTGTTGTGCACTCCACCCAGGCAGCCTGTGTGAGGTGGATTATATCCTGATGTGTGTGAGAACAAGAAAGAACAGCTTTGGACCCACCCACCTCCCCCACCCCAATATCAAGTCTATGATGTATACATAAATCTATTACATGATGGTGCCATTCTAATCTTGTGTTTTTGTGCGTTTTCTTTATTTTGAATCGTGACAGCAATTAATTTTAATATTTTGGGGCTGTTTGTAAACCAGATGTTTGAACCCAGATGCATGTACTATGCATCTGGGTAATTTTGGGTAATTTTAGTGCAACTGTAAAAATCAAGTTTCCTGTTAAATCCTGAGTGAGCATGCTGACCTTTGCAGGGTATAATAACTTCTTTTTTATCCAGGTGGTCTTTATGGAACTTGGTGTGGCAGCGACGACACTCGAGCGCTGGTGGAGGCTTGAAGACGTTCCACAAAGGCCGGGTGCAGACCTCACAGTTGGATGGGAAATGGTAGAGGGTGACGATGAACTCGTGGCCCTTGTGGCTGATGTATGAGGCGCGATCACCAGAGTTTGTGGGTTCAGCTCCAGCATCCTGCTCACGCTTGCTCTCACCTTCATTGTCATATAGGATCTGGAGAGACAGAAGGCGGTAAATGCAGTTAAAACTTAAAAGTTACAGAGGAAGTTTTGTCTTGAAGGTCCGTGAAAGCAAGAAAATAAAGAGAAGGAAACATGGACGATCTCAACTCATTACCTGGAAAATCCTTGGAATTTCTCTGACATCTGCACGGTACACATCAGTCTGAGTTACAGGCCGGACATGAAACAGCTTACTGAAAGAGTGAGAGAGATGCAGAAATTAAGTCTAATGCCCACCCAGTATGAGAAACCTACTTTATATAGAGTGATTCAAATTTATTAAAGAAAAGAAGACTTGAAATGCAACAACAGATCAGTTTTGGTTGTTTTTATTGTCTTGCATTATTATCAAATCCCATTGTTTACACCGGCTTTAACTTATTCCCATGTTGCTGTTTGCCATTGCAAAGATTGATTATTCCCAGAGGATGAATCCAACACCCGGCAACATTCATCATTTTTAGTTTTACCTTAACTTCCAGACAAGGCATAAAGTAGGACAGTATTGAGAGATGTGTTGTAACTGTGGCATTTAACCCTCTGATAGCACAAACCTTTGAGTTTCAGTTGACTTCCACCTGCTCTGTGTAGTTTTGTGGTCTTTATTCGAGCTGATTTTTTCTATGGTCATTTCTATTATTTTCCACCAAAAATCTGCATAGCTTTGACTTTGCGGTGAGTCACCATGCTCTCTGTGGAGCATTTGATGGAAAAGATGGTGACTTAAAATGTAAAATGATTTTTTTTTTTTTTTTTTAAATTTGGACAAACAAAAGAAAAAAAACATGTTCTGAGTCAAATTCAGTGTTATATTTTAGATGATCTCAGTTATTTGGGATTCAGATATTTATTTTAGTATGATATTGCAAAGCACTATTGGCTAACAATGATTGGTGCTGCTCTCCCAAAGTGTGAGATTTGACAAAGGTTACAGTTATGATGATCTAGAACTCTAGACCTGGCTTGAAAAAGGTTTTACAGCCTTAAAACATCTATAATAATCGCGGGTTATTTTTAGAACGTTAATCCCGCGATAAACGAGGGACCACTGTATTTACTAATGTGTTCCATGTTTAAAAGGTGCTTTTAATGACTCACTCAAGGTCCAGGGTCATGAAAGGGTTAGCTTGCTCTCGATCCACCTCGCTGTTATAGAACAGGATCTTCTTACTGCTCACCACCACATACTGTAAAGGAAATGGAAAACAAACAATATAACAATATATGGGGAAAATATATATATTTTTTAAATGCAAGAAATATTGGTGGATTCATTACTTTTTTGTCCCAACCAAATCGCTTGGTGTTCTTGGAAGGAAGTGAGATCCAGCCCTCCAGCCTGGAGTCTAATGAGTGGAGGAAAAACAGGAAGGTGTTAACATACAAAAACACAAAAACCTTTAATTGTGCAAATCACTTAAAAGCAAATATTGACATCTCATGCTTTGGTGGCACTTTCTTTAAGAAGAAAGGAAATTCTTCCTCAGTAATACAAAAGGGCAAGGCACAGGATGTCCTATTCTCTGGTTTGAGACTATTACGCGAGAACTACAAGATTTCTAAGGAACTGCAATTCCAAAACATAACAAGTGCATAGTAGAGATATAAAAAGAAAGAAAGTAACTTAATTATTAGTAGAAATCCACACACAACTTCACTCTCCAAATCTTTGGTAGTGGAATAAATTTCAGCAAAGCCGTGCTGCATCAAGCTGTGTGTGTTTGCATTGCAAGGATTAGAGAGAAAGCCAAACTTTACAGGGATTAGCTACAGGTTCGCGGTGTCAGGCAAGGGTTTGGAGTTATTTTATTCCAAACTCACTCAAATTAGAGAAGAAAATGAACCCCCCATCCATAATTTAATGGATAAATATTGTAAAAAGCTCTTTCAAAAAAAATTGCTTTGCTTTAGTTTCAATCCACATCCTGGCTTTGAACTGCCATGCAGGGTCACCTCTAGGTTCAGGTTCGGTTTCAGGCTCAGAGGACGGTTCATAGGTAAGGGCCAAGGGAGTTTGGCCCCGCTCCTGACGCCCATCATGCTCTTCTTCGTCCTCAGAGTCAGAGCCAAAGAGAGCGTGAGCCGAGCGAAGGTTTGGCCGAGTGTCGATGCAGACGGATTTGTGTGTGCGCTGGTAGGTGAAGGACATTGATTCTGAGGTGTGAGAGTGAGTAATGCGCACTGCACCGGACCATGAAGAGAGAAGTTAAGGTGAAATAAAAGGGATGAAAAGGAAAAGGCATAATGAGGAAAAAGAAAGGACTGGAAAAAAGGTATAAAGAAGTGCTTTCGGGCCCTGAATATAAATGTTAAAGAAAATCTTTGCGATGATGACAGCAGGATGAAGGATCTACCTGGGTATCCTTCTAAATCTAAGTCGTTGCCACTGCTGATGCTGGTGGAGTCCAGAGAGTGAATGCTGAGGGATGCGATCTGGGATCGCAGCTGCTCAATGTCGCTCTCTTTACTGTCCAGCGTCATCTGAAGATCTAGACGCATCAGGTTCTCTTCTGCCATCAGCTAAATAAACAAACAGCTTGTTAGCTGAACTCACTTTCTTACTTCTAATGCAGAATATTGGGGAAATAATTAGAAACACAGAAACGATGGATATTTTCTTCCAAGAATATAAAGTGCATATTTTTTCAGTTTGATCAACATGGAGAAATGTTTTCCCCTATACAATTTCATAGCATCTTAAATGAAGTAAAAAAAACAAAAAACCAAAACATATCAAGCTGCAATTCCTTGAATGGCCACCTGAAGCTGACTTGAAAAGAGCCCATCTGCAGAATGAAAGTGCCCAACTTTCCAGCAGAAATAAAGATGATTAGAGATTAGTAGTTAAACTTCCCCAGTTTTAAAATAAATACACTAATGGCCACCAGTGCTACTCCTCAGCCTCCTAGTGGATGCACTTAAGATATCAATTTGAAAGTCCTACATCACCTCGTTCTTGACTTACTGTATTCACAAAGTTGGGTGTCCATGCCGCCGCCGACAATACCCATCAACACTGATTGACAGTACTGCTCACAAAGTCGCTAAATGGAGCTCTTGTCTGTGTTTGGGGCTGTCGGTAGCCTTGGAAGCATTTTAAATGCAATTAATCAGCCAAATATTTTGGTCTCCGTGTGTGTGGTTAACTGAACAAAAAAACAAAAACAAAACTGTCCAAGAAGTCTGTGATCCACCGAGTATTATTTGGGAATTTACCACTATGAATTGGCCATCCCTACCAACCCTCAAACACTTTTCATTCAAATATGGCCATTTCTGGCTTCAAAAAACCAAGATGCTGAGGGAAATAATAGAAAAATTGAGGCTTTTAAACAAAAGTAAACAAACCAATAGATAGTAATAAAGCTTCATCCATCTTCTATGCACTCTCAGCTCAGGTCCTGTAGAAAGCACTCCAAATCTCTAGCTGACACTAAATATTGAGAAATTCTAGAAAATCCCAAGTCTTTCCCCCCCCCAGTATCTCTGTCTGTCCGTCTCCTTCTCTACAGTAAGAATTTTAATTGGTAATCAACATTCAGCCTCTCTCAGTATCTCACTGATTCTTTCTGGCAAATGTATCTGCTTATACGCCGTGCGTTTATTTTCTGGGAGTGTGGGCGTACTGACCGCCTCCATTTCAGCCAGCTGGTTCTGGTATTTTACGATGGCGGTGCTGAATTTCTCCTTCTCTGCTTTCAGCTCCAGCTGCAGTTTCCTGTTCTCCTTCTCCTTCTTGTGCACCTCGGTGTCAGTGCCTTGGTGGCCTCCCCGCACCTTCTCCCTCCTGTTCATCACCTCAGCCAGTTTGTTCACAGCCTGAGAGAAAAAAAAATAAATCATGTAATATATACTTTTACAGAGATCTATTTATGATAAATACAAGCCTGGTAAATTCAACAGGAAAGCCTGCAGCAATATGTTATATGTTTCAGTAACTTTTACCCAGAGTTCAACACAACCCTGTAGCAGAAAATTACTCTTAACAACTGATATGACACAAGAGTAGCATGCAAAAAATAAAGTGTAGCAGACTTTCCAGACCTGTGCAGGCACCCAGACACACACCTGAATTTTTAGCGTTCTTTCGTTGCACAGCTGCTTATCAAAGGACTCTTTGAAATAGTTCTCTTCATCTTTTGCTTTCTGGAGTTCTATAAAAATAGCAAATCAAAACTCATACATGTTTCTTAACACAATGTTTCAGAAATTTGGTTAACAATTTACAGGACAAATACTCTGTTTTTCGATAAACACAACAGTGGCTACTTTTCTGACAATTTTACATCTTTATCTGCGTAAATAATGCCAACTTTTAACACACATTCTATAACTTGGAGGAAATGACTTCTTGATAGAAATTAGTTTTTTATCGGTTGCTCATTACAGAAGAGTGACGCTCACTTTGTTGCATTTCTTTCAGCTGGTTGTTGAGTTCTTCCTTCTCACTGGCCAGGTTGGCTACATCCACCGTCAGCGTACGATTGGACTCTTCCAGCTGTGAAGGTGGATAGAGCAGAGGTGAGGCGATGTTATCAGTGGATACTCTGCATAGCAGTCAGGTGACAAGAATACTTTAACTCATTTCAAAACAAAATGTACTTTGAGCTTTCCAGAATGAATAAAAGGGAACAAAGCCAAGCCAAACATTAGTGACTCTTATTGTTCTTAATAGTTTATGTGGTTGCAAAAATGATGGTCTTGAGGGTAAATTGCTACTGACATAACTAAATATTTCCCAGGGCATTAAAGATACCTTGCAGAGTTTCTAGCTACAACCAGTGGTATACAGAAGTGTCAAGATTTTCTGAGAAGGTGATAAGTTACAAAAAAAATGTAGCAACAGCAGGCAGGGACTTCATCCAAACAGCTAACAAACATTTTTTGGCTCGAACAAACAAAACTTGAGCCGATCTTACCGAGCTGATGGTGGCCTCCTTATCGCTGAGCTCCTGCTGGTGCCTCATCATCATGTCGCTGATCTCTAGCTCCTTCATGATCTTTTCTTTCTCCAGATTGGAGAACTGGTCCTCAACGACAGAACGAGCCAACTTCTCAGCGTCTGCTTTGGTCAAGCTTTCTTCCAGCCGGGTTGTCAGTGACTTCCTGCAGAGGGAAAGAGAGCATGAATTACCATTATCTTATTAATTACCAGAGCTGTATAAATCCTAGAAAGACAGGAAGATCCCTGCTGTTATTACCTAAAAATCAACAGCCTGTAGTGCTACCATGCACTGATATTTCTGGGACTTTTTTGTCTCTGCTGAATTTGAAAGCATTATATGTCCACAATAATGTTTGGCTCGAGTGCATCTGGGACAGCTGCTAATCTGGTTCAGCTTCATTCAGTCTGTGAAAGGTCGTGTCCTTCTGTTTGGCTGAGATTAATTTGAACAAGGGAAATGACACTAATCTGAGAAAACTGCTATATTCTTCAAGTACAGATAAAATGAATTTTGTAGAGTTGAGAGACACATATTTAACTGCCACTTTAAAAACTGCAAGTTTGAATGGTTCGTTTTTCGCTGCTTATGTCAATTTCCATACTAATCTGGTGATTAAGTGTTTACAGTGTTTTTATACTGAATGCAGAGTCGGCTTATCAAAGCACAACAGCCACAGTTACCTTTCTTCCTGGTATTCTGCCAGTTGCTGCTGCACCTCTTCGTACAGCTTATTCTTCTCATCACGCTCATCCGTCAGCTCACGGATCTGCGTCTTGTAAAGGGTCTTTGATAAAGAAATCATGTAGACCCAATCAGTTTTTAGATTACACTTACAGAGTAAACGTGTGAGGAGCTAGGGAAAGCCAATTCACTTAAATGTACAACTGAAGTGATTTGGCTGTCACTGCTGTTTGCAGATAGCATGCACAAAAAGGAAAAGAAAAGAAAGAGTTACTGTGAAACAGTGCTGTGCCTCCAGTTGGTCCTTCAGTTCCTTCAGCTGGCCATCAGCCTCCTGCTTTTCCCTGAAACAGGACCAGAAATCTGTCAGTCATTGCTGCAGGCCAACTGAACACCAGAGCCAAAGCAATGCCTTTAAATCAGAGGAAATGAATGAGACTTGCCAACAACATTAAAAAGTCACTAATACTCTTGCTATATTTGTATATGCATATTATGCTCATTAGATATCATGGGTGCAGTCCAATACTCATACTACCTACTTAGTTAGCCAGAAAAAGATTTAGTATGTTCAAGTACACTGTATTTTAAAAGTACCAAGTTGTGCAATTGCATGTGGTTGCATTCTGCATAAAGCGAGCCATCATGCTTTTCAGGGCATTTTGATGCACAATCCTCTGCAATGTAGACGTGTCAAAAGTAGTATGAAGACTGTATGTGCTATTAAATACTTCCTAAGGGCAGCTACAGTATATACTGAAATTAAAATGAACAAGTATGCAGGATATGGACATGTGTCTGACCTCCGTAGTTCCTGGTTCTGTTTCTCCAGCATCTGCTTCATGTCTAACAGTTGGTTGAGTTCCTGTTTGAGCTGTTTCTCAGAGGACTGGAGCACAGACACCTGCTGGTTTTGCATCTTCAGTTCACTCTGGCTCATACTCCGCTTGTGCATCTCCTCCTCCAGACGTGAGGTCAGGTGCAACACCTGTAAAGACACAAGCAGGGATGCAAAGCTGTGGTTAGTCCTACGAGTAGCTGGTTAGACACAGAGGGTATAGCTTCAGAACAAGTGAGCACCACTTTGTACAAAATGCTTGAAAATAAAATCAAATGCTCATTACAAGAGGCCATTGGTCACCCACCTAGCTTTCCTCATTCATCACCGCAGAATGTAGATATAAAGTCTGTGATAATGTTTTTTTTGTTCAGTCAAAGCCATGAACAGGTGCAGAATATGATTTTACCCCCAAATGAATTTTTCTTCAGTGGGTAAAATAACAATGTGAAATTTCAACAGTCTAGAAAGTTTACGTCAAGCAGTGTGATGATTATATACATAGTACACATACTGTAACGATAATACCGGCTGAATGCATTGCAAGGCACGATTTCTTTCCATGGCACACCTTCCTTGTTGTAGTCATGATCACTGCACACAATGGAACCAGATTTTCTTCTTCATTTGCTACTTTGTTGACTTTTATCTATTCTGTTCAGGTTTGCTTTGTTTTTCCACAGTTGCCATTGCTGAGTGGATTAGATAAACACCCTAATTTACTTTAATTTTAACAAGTGTGTGAAAAAGTACTGTTGGATTTATGAAAAGTGGGAAAGAAAACTTCAGGTTTAGTAAAAGGTTTTGAGATGCTCGCTGTGACACAAGTTAGAAAAAAATGTTTAAATCCTCAAATATTAAATGATAATGATAATAATAATAATAAGAAATAAATAAATAGCATCTGGGTTAGTGCCAGGAAATGACAGTGTAAGTGATGATATCCAGAAATGATGGAAGTCGTTTACAATGACAAGATAAGATCATTTAAAATAAGATAAGCAATACCAGAGAGCTTTCCATTTAGTATTTTATTTTATTTTTTGAGGATTTTATGGCTTATGGACTTTGAAAACTGTAAATAATGACCCAAAAGTGGTGTGGTAGTAATAGAAACCAAAAAATAATATTATTAATAACAATAAGGGTTACAATGATAAGTAGTATTAGTAGCAGCAGTATTCATTTTAAAGACTTATGATTAAAACTCCTAGAACGGCCAGGCCATTTGTTTGTATGCATGATCAGAAATACATGTAAATTTGTTCATGCTACAAAAAAACAAAAAAACAAAACAAAAAACTTCAGATCTAAAAATATTAAAACTGATTTGTGTATGAAAGGTTTGTGAGCTCGATTCATGAACAGATTTGTGCGTACACGCCGTTAGTAAATGAGAGCTGTTGTGAGGTTGTTGTTTTAGAGATTGCTAAAATGGGTAACATTGAAACTCTTAATATTTGATGTAGGATCATTTCTTCAAAACAATGTCTAAAGTTACTACTTTGTCATTCATGTTTCATTTGGGACAAACCTCTTCAGAAAGTTTCTCCTTCTGTGCCTGAAATTCATCCAGCTTGTTCTCCGCCTGCTTGTAATCACAGTCCAGCATGGAGTAGTCCTTTTTTAGCTGCAGCAGCTTTCCCTCCACCTGCACCTTCAAGCTGCGCTCCTCCTGCAGGGTGCACTCCATCTCTGAACCGAAGGAAATCGCAAGGAAAGACATCAGCAGGACAATCTACACTGCACTCGACACTGGAGTATTGCCAGATCATTGCTGTCTTTCACTAAACTTGCTTGTGGCATGAATTAAATGGACTAGCATGAGAGGGACAATCAGCAACAAATCGAAACATCAGTCTGTTCCGAGTTTTCTGTCAACCTGCTGGGAATGAACTAGAATTATTTGTCAGTAATGTTTAACATCAATCGACCCTTCATTTGTTTCTTCAACAGCTTTTAAAAGCAGCAGAAGTCACCTTTTCCCTTTCATGACTGGCTTTTGCTTAAGGCAATCCCTTACTTTGGTTAGGTGAGTTAAATATGGTGTAAACCATCACTTTTACATTTGAGAGTACTCTCCAATCAACATTCCCTCTTCCTCCCTCCCACTTCCTCACCTTTTAAGGCCTCGGACTTTGCCTCCTCTATGGATTGGTCGGTCTTCTTTTTATCAGCAAGCTTAGCTTTGGTGGCCTTGTGCTCTACCTCCTCCTGCTCCAGACTCTGCTGCAGGGACTTCAGCTTGAACGTAAGGTCGATCTCTTGGTTGCTCTTTTTCTAAAGGGTCAAAAATGGATATTGGAGTCGTAGTGTCTTATTTAATGAACAAAAGGAGGAATACTTCTCCCTTCAATTTGGAAATTTGTAATGAGTAATCAAAAACAACCTTCTCAAGCTCACTGAGCTTCTCCTGTAGCTCCTTTTTTTCAGTCTGGACCTTGGAAAGAGATGACTTCACTTCTTTCACCTCTTCTTCCAGCCCTGAGATGCGTCCTGTAATGGAGCAATGGGAATTGTTTAAAAGAATGAATAACATTCATTACATGTATTCTTTTTATTTGTCAAGATGCTACCATAATGAGGCTCTATACGATGTGACAGTGTTGAGCCAAACGTGTCGTAAATTAAAAACTGTGCCTGAACTGTTCAGCTTCAGACATTACATAATATCCCAGCCCACATACATCTTTAAATATGCAGAAAACATTGCACTCAGTGTTTCTTTTCCCTGACTCCACCCACACAGAGATTCTGACATGGGGTGGGGGGGGGATCATCAGGCATCACAACAAACAGGTAACACTGTGGTCTACGTACATCCCCTCTGACCTCAGCCAGTGGCCTCTCTGCCAGGAGTGAGCATGCTTAAGTTTCCACAAAAGGTTCTGGCTTGGGTTTTCCTTTGGCTTTTACGGCCACTTGCTTCACTCTCAGGCTTCTGAGCAGATGTTTCCACCTATGATCAGACATTTCCCAGTGCCCGATCCAGAAAAGTGATTCACATCTAATGTTGAGCCTTCAACTCCAACTTGCATAACATCTTTTTTTCCTGCTCTGTTTACTGCAGCCACTTTTAGGGAGTATAAAGATCACACTGATTACCTGTGGTTAGGGTGAGTAAATCAGTATTTCACTGCAGAGGTATTCATTCGATGACCTTTAACTATCTGACAAAACAAATCAAAGCTTGATGATGAGGTAACTGCTGAAAAAAGATTAACTATAGCTTAACATAATTTTACTTCTGAACATTGCTAATGAAGGCTGTAGTTTACCTACAACTGGCTACCAACAAGAGAGTCCAAACAGAACTCACATAACCTTTAAATCTGTTTACGACTATGTTAATACCTCTTGCTGTCAGAGTGTAATAGAGAGCCACGTCTCACCCTGTAGGTCATTAATAGTTTCTGTCCCCATGTTGCGGCCTCTCCTCTCCTCCTCCAGTTCGGCCTGCAGCCCCCTCAGCTGCTTCTCCAGCTCCATCTTGCTGTTTTCAAGCTGGCTGCACTTTTCCTGCATCTCCCCGAGGCTAACCTCCAGGCTCTGGGCTTGTTTCTGCACCTCCGCCTGACTCTTCTTTAACCGCGCTACAGCCTCTTGCTCAGCCTGAAGCACAGCATTGACGTCCTCAAGCTACGGATATTAAGGGAAGGAAAATAAATAACGAGAAGATGAAATTGTTTTTAGGGTGAAGGCATTCAGAATTAGGGATTACCAATTTGGTATGTTTTTATTAACATGAATAAAAACACATATTAAACACAGAAGAAAAAAAAAAGTGCAGTGATACGGAAAATTGAAAATAAGAGAAAGACAACACCATGTTAGGTGACTTTAAAAAGCTTCCCTCACTTGTTTTTGCAGCTGGATGTTCTTCTCATTTGAGATGTGTGAATTCTGGTTCTTCTTCCTCAGATCCTCTAGCTGGTCCCTCAGGTTGTTCACTGATGAGTAAAAACAAAGTCATTTTTAGTTAGTGTAGTATAAAAAATTTCATCCATCCATACGATATTATAATACTGTCAATCCACAACTATGAATATTTCTGAGCCTGACATATAAATACACAATTTGACTTGCCTGAGTCGAATATAAAATCAAATGACAACCAAAATTATGGAAAGATATTTCACAAGTTATACATCTGATGTTTAGATATGGTGCTGTGCAATAATCTTGAGCAACTCCTTAGATTTTAGTAGGAAAATGGGTGCAACATGTACAGTTTGTACACTTCTAACAAGCTTGAAAGTCAGTGCTCGGCGTGACGACTTTTATTCCTCAAAGCAGCCTGAACTCCCTTAGACAAACTTTCTTATAGTTTAAGTAGTCTTCAGGAATATTTCTCAAGACTTATGAAGGATATTAGAAATTCTTCTGTGGATGTTGGCTGCCTTTCGTTGCTGTGATGCATCACGTTTTTGGTTAAAAGCTCTTTGCTTTGCACTTTGTTTGTGCAGAAATATTATTTTATTCATTTTATATTTGGAATTTTTCATAGATTTAACTAAAGAAACGAAAAACATATGCGTTTTGGATTTTGTGGCTGCTCGTAACAAAGTGGCAACTTAAGATTGGTTCTTTAAGCCTGATGATTCACAGTGTTAAGTAGCTTAAACGAGAAAACAAAGCAAAATGAACAAATGGTCGGGTACAAGGACTGGACTGAAGACGAGCAAAAAAAAAAAAAAAAAAAAAAAAAAAACAAAAAAAAAAAAAAAACCAAAAACTTCAAAACTTCTGTAGTACTGCTCAAAATCACTTTAAATAAAATAAGAAGTCCTCCTTTGAAGCTCCTTTGAAGCAAAATGTAAAGAAATGAAGGACAGCTCAAGACTTTTGCACAGCACTCTACATTTGTTCATAGGTGCTCACACTCGTTCTCCAGGCTGCGTTTCCTGTCAGTTTCGATCTCCACCTTGCGCAGATTCTCAGCACTCTGGTGCTGCAGCAGAGCTCTCTCTCTCTCCAGCTGCCTCAGTGAGGCCTCGACTTTCTGCCTGCTGTTCATCTGATGAGAGAGGAATTCGCACACAGTACGAGTGGAAACAAACTCTGACCTTCTTTATCCCATCAGGTACATGGTTGAAATGCACCCGCTCTTACCTCCTTGTCTAATTCTTTGACGAGTTTGTCTAAACGGTTGGTAGCATTTCTGGGTGGTGGAAAAAAAGATTACAATTTTTCACAATTAGTTAAAAATTGTCTTTTCAAAAATGTATTTATACATTGAAATTCTTCTTGCTTTTTTTTTTTCCTCTGCCGCTTTTGGATTTCCTTTAACGTCTCCTAATATTGGGATTTCTAAAAGCAGCTTTGAGGATGGGATGTCACTTCCTGTTTTACAAAACACTTCTATAGATCTGGAAGGAAGTGACACACCATATACAAAAAAACTCTTCAGGGAAACCAGTTATCCTTTGGTGATGTCTAATTTAAAAACCTTTTAACCAAGACATTTAATAAGCTGACTGAACACTGATTAACATATAGCTAATTTTTGCTATATAACTTTGCACTGTCCACTTTTTGCTGTAACAAAACAAATTTCCAACGTGTGGGACTAATAAAGGTTATCTTATCAAACAGGATCATATGTTTTATCTTACCTGCACTTTTGCTCCAGCTCATCTTTGGCCTGCATCTCATTGTCGAGCTTCTCTTCCAGTTGGGAAACCTTTTTCTGCAGCTGCTCAAATTGACAGATGAGTGAATACAAAAATAGCATTATTTGATTTTCATTTTCACCTCTCCCCCCCAAACAAACAAAACAGAAAACTACCTCTTTCTTATTGTCTGAACAATTCTCCTTGTCCTCTGAGATTTCCTCACAGTCCTCTGAATCTTTTGCAGAACTGCTTTTACTTCCCTTTAGCAGCCTGAGAACGAGAGATGGACGGTCAATAACCATGAATGCTTGTATCCGAGTCAACGTCAGGTATATTACCAACCCTGACAGCATCACACACCATCATCAGGTCCACATTTCCACAAGCATGAGATACATTTTGTCCCAACCAGATCCATTAAAAGACATTTTTTGTCCATTGTTACGTGACATTAGAGAGCTTAGAAAGCACTTACAGTGATACCTATAAGCCTAATCCTGAAACCATACACAGTGGAAAAAGCAATAAAGTGTTGAGATCTTTTTGGTGTCTTGGCAGAAATCTTCCAACCCACGCACTTTTTGCCAACTGTTAACCATCTCGGTGGGCTTGTAGTGGTGGGAATTATTGAGTGACTCGGCCACAGGGGCTGAATAACAACTTAACTATGTAAAGCCTTTTTACGACACCAGTTTTTGCAGAGTGAATTTTTAAAATAAAAATACCTGTGCTTAACAACACAGACAAATTAAGGGTGATTTTAGAAAAGGTACACACTAATACGCAATTAGACTGAAGGTACGAGTACGCACTCACATACAACACATTCACCTTTTACATGAGAAAAAAAAAATCAAGATCGGAAGGAGACACATGCTAGAGTACTCTTAGTGTCGGCCGTGAGGTTGGATAATTGGTTTTGTCAGAAAGGGCATCCAGCATAAAATCTTTGCTAAATTAAACAAGCAGATTCATCCGCTGTTGTAACCTTTCTGGAAATATGTAAGAATTATAATTAGCCTGATCATTTTATACTGCTTACAAATAGCTTTCAATTAAGTCTACAGCATTACTGCTCAAACCTTTTCAGCTCCCCTCGGTTAAATGTAACCAGAGATGGGCAGTAATGTGCTATCCAATTCCTTTTTTCAAGTAAAGATTAAAGTAAGGGATTGTTATTGCAAAAAAGTAATTCGATTACTGCTACTTTCCCGTAAGCACGCTGCGTTACTGCGTTACTAAACCGTGATTTTGTTTGTGAGAGTGTCTCATGACGTATGAACGTGCGACGTCTGTGGCAGCAACAGACGTGTGTAGATAAACAATGGATAATATGGAGTGCGGGAGAGAGTACGAAAGCTTGGAAGTACTGACATTACTTTGAGTTTTAATCTGTATAAAGTGACAAAAACATTAGAGTACGCTGTACACTCTGCGTGGGAAGAAAACTTTTTTCCACAGAGAAAAATTAAACTTTAAATCTGAGCAGGCACCTAGCAAGCCGCCACGGGAATGTGAAATTCACAGGGAAACCCCCGGATCCCCCCACTGACATGACCGCTGCGACACCGGACAAACCTCCACCGGCCCCACTCCTGCTAAACAGGTGACAATAGATTGAATCTTTGACTTTATTTGTCTTTTGCCGTGTTGAAAGAGCAAGTGTGAACACATATGCAGGAATATGTAGAAAATAGGTTTAAATGTTCAACAAATTTCTTCAGATTTAATTTTTTCTTGATGCAATGTGCATAAAGTTAAAAGATTAAAACTAAACAAACAATTTTTAATAAGGGACTTTTTCATTTGATTCAATTTATATGATGGATTATGCAGAAAAAATAAAATTGGGCTGAAATGTCTACTGCTTTATAATGTTTTCAGGTTGTGTATCGTGCTAAGTAATAAAGTAATTACTTTTAAAAACACGTAATCAGTAAAGTAATAGGATTACTTTCTTGGAAAAGTAATCAGTAATTAATAACTACTATTTTCAAGTAACTTGACCAACACTGATTGTAACACATGAGCCATTTAATTGAGCTGTTTTACTGCAGAAGCAGCTCGTGTGGTATTTGGGAATAGCTGCACTGTTGTGTAGCCAGATGGAAGCGACGTTGGTCAGGAAAATGACTGGTGATAAGGGGCACCGGCTGGTTAACCACAGAACAAATTTCAAGGCTCAGTCTCCCACGCACATGACTGGCTCAGCTGTTGTTAACGCTACGAAAAATGATCACTAATGATG
Source organism: Haplochromis burtoni (assembly GCF_018398535.1). NCBI lineage: Eukaryota > Metazoa > Chordata > Actinopteri > Cichliformes > Cichlidae > Haplochromis > Haplochromis burtoni. Next base: position 1,287,531 of record NW_024582408.1, on the reverse strand, counting down.
TTGCAAAGAGAGAGAATGATATCTTATTCTGGTGGAGAACGCGTTCAGCATACCTGCTGTCTGGGTTTATTTTGAAAATGTGCATGTGAGCATAGATGACTCATGTACAGAAGACCAAATGTACCTACGGGTACAGAAAAGGTAACCTGAAGCTCATCTAACTGACTAGGTCCAGAAGCGTGGATGAGCAGCTGTGATAAAGACAGGTTTGTTTCTTTATCTTTTGAAGTTGAGTTATTTTGTGAAGTTTCTATTTTGTTTTTGATTCTTTGCTTATTGAGACTTGACTTTGTGTGATTATGGCAGATCTTTAAAGGGTATAAATTAATCTATTGAAACGGATTGTGAGCACAGCATTTCATGTATGACGATTAGAAAACTGTGGGCGTTTTTGATCTTCACAACCAACTTGCCTTAGCCATTTATAAAGTGAATTTTATCCAGATAATATGTCTTGAACAATAAACGCTTCCATTTTTAACACAATAGCTTTGTTTGGGTGATTGCTGCCTTAACGGCGGTTGAACCTGCAAGTGTTGTTTCATTCTATTTTTTGCTGAACAAAAACAGGGTTTACAAAGCAGGATTCATCACAGGCGACAAGGGCAGTTAAAGAGGCTGTCAGAACAAGGCAGCAGTGTGGAGTTTTAACAGGCCTGCAGTGTCTGACTGGTGAGGCATGGGCGTGAAGCTGTCTTTTTCTCTCATATTTTAAGCACAGTGTTGTTCTAAAAGCCCGTTGCAAAATATCTACACACGTTGAGCTTTGTAGCACAAAAATCGAAATTTATAAAAAAGAAAAGAAAGGAAAACTAAAAGGAACCAAACATGAACATATCAAATACTTAAGAACAAAAGCAGAGTTAAAGTAAAATAAAAATATGAGATTCAAACACTTACTGATCCTCCTTGAAGTAGGTGAAACCAATAAATGGTAGCTGGTTGCCAACAAAGGCTTTGGGTGGAGGAAAGGTCTCAACATCTCCTTTCTCAACCTCTATGTCATCGAAGTTACTGGTGTCTATGTCACCTTTCAGCTCTGGCACAACTGGGGCCACAGCTGGAAGACAGGAAGAGAGGGAAAGAGTCATGAAGCGAAAAAGGGAAACGAAGGAGGTGCAAACCAGGAGGGTTAAAGCAAAGAGAAAACTGCTGTTTTACATAAAATCAGACTGAAAACAATCCTGTGCTTGAGGATTTAAAATTAAAATACATCAAAGACATTTGAGTACAAATTTTTTTTTCAGCAATTTGAATAAATGCATGTCCATTTTGGCTTTGGTTACTTTAGGAGTCTGCAGGTTGGCGTGAGCCTGACACCACTCCTTTTCCCGTACAGTGCTTGCTTTGTGCCCCATACACAGCGCCTTTCACAAGCCATGCCAAGAGAGAAGGTTCCTTTTGCGCTCTCTTTTCACAAGACTGACTCTAAAAGTCTGCAGACAAAGATGTGTTAAAGGGCCAATCAGATAAAACTAAGCAAGCCCTCGAGCCTAAAAATAGATCCTAATTAGAAGAAAAAAAAAAAAGCAGCGATTTTGGATGAAGTTCTTCAGACCAGCGCAGTTCTGGCTCTGAGTAAAGAGCTTATTACTGCGGGTCAAGACAGCCCCCAGTGTGACAAATGTGACTCAAAGATGGTGCAGAAAACACAGAGAGAAATCAAGCGCAGGGATGAAACAAATGAGGGGGAAATAAAAAGAAGAGATAGAAAAAAAAAAAGCCAAAATGTGGTGAGACAGAAAGAGACTCAGGGCGCTCAATGGAGGCCCTTGTGGCATAACTTCCCAGAATGCTCTCTGATAGCGGGTGACTAATGACAGGCAGCCACGGCCACAGAGAGAGTGAGAGAGCGGGAGCAACCCTCCAAACTGGGACGCCCCTCTCATTAGACCGGTCCACACAGGCCGCACAGCCTGCCCCACCCGCCGCTAAGGGGGGTGCTGCCTCCAGTCGCATCCATCCATCCATTCATTCATTCATCCTGCCAAGCATCCATCCAACGACCCGTGGTGCTGGTTTCGTTGCCTTCAACCCTGTGCTTAATAAACATGAAGACAACTCAAATGATAAAGCGCTGAAATCAGGGCCCAGACGCTGCGGGAAGTAATATCACCCTTAGACACAGAGGGCCGAGAGGGATGTGCAGCTCAGCGGGACTTCACAATGGAAGCAAGGTCGTGTTTGGAGTGGTTGCATGAGCATGCACATGCAAACATGAAGAGAGGCGAGCAGCAGAGCAATGGTTTCGTGTTCCAGATTGCCAGGCTGTGATCAGAAGTTCTGCCTTAATCGGAGCCAGGTGAGGCTGAGACAGGGCGAGGCAACGAAAAAGAGTCTGAATGTACTTATGTACAGACACAGAGGTCCAGCTCATACTTCTAATATATCCCTTTCTTATTTTTTTCTCCTTCTTGTTTCTTTTGTCCTTCCTGATACAAACAGTCTAAACCTAAATTTAAAAAAAAGAAAAGAAAAAATATACTAAAGTACAAACATTGGTACTGATTTAACAATTATAGTATTAAATAGCTAAGATTTTTTCTCTTTATTCTTTTCCTAATACACCTGTGAGTAAATAATTCTGTTATATTATCTATCTATCTATCTATCTATCTATCTATCTATCTATCTATCTATCTATCACCTTAAGCTACAATATAGTGTTCCTTTTATCCAGTCACACGTGGTGCAGGACTTCAATATGTTCAGTACACTCACCAATTTATGATTTTAGACTGGTTCCCATATGTAGCTGATTATTCTGCATAATGTTCTCTCCTGCTCTGCAAAGCACCCTGTCATATACTGTCAGATATGAATGGCGAGCATATGGAGAGCATGTGTACCATACAAGTAGGCTTAATGACTCAAGAGCTGGAAATAAAATTCGAACTCAGACTGAAGCAAAACAGAACTGCAGAGGAATGGGCTGGAGATGATAAGAGAAGCAAAACAATGGGAACGGCAACAAACCGTGAAAAAGAAAAACATTTGCACATTACCAGAAATGGAAATGTATGATGCTCCTGCATTGTGGCATAATATAGAGAGAAGTTTTAAAGACAAGTATATGGATACACTTACTGTCACGGATGTTGTCAAAGGTCCACTGGTTGTTCTTAAAGAAGGGGTGACATTTTATCTCGTCCACTCCGGTGCGGCCCAGACGAACCTTCCTGCACACAGCGACAGGAACAAGCAGTCAGACGGTGAGCAGGTTTGCCTAAGTGTGACACAGTGCAACGCAGTACAGCACACCCCTTTCCTCCTCTCCACCCACCATCACAAACATGTCATCCCAAACACATGGAACTTAGCGGCGTGACCACTCTGCACTGACCACACTGACCAGCATGGAGAGCCACCAGACCGCTGTTGGACAATGGATACGCCTGAAAACCTCTTCAGTCCAAGTTCCAAGCAGTAAAGACAGGAGGACTGGATACCAGGCAGGAACATCAACAATTCTGACTCAAGAACTCCTAGATCTTCCCTCCTTCTCTTCTCTCTCTCTCTCACTGAAGCTATACACACACTCATTTTCCCTCTTGCCTCATCCCCTCGCCTCCCTCCTCCACCTCTGGGTACAGGGTTGGAGGGGTGGGGCAGTTTGGGCTTGCCACGTGTGGGACATTCCAGATCCAGCCAAGGGGAAGAGAGGGCAGAGGTGGGGAGGAAAAAAAAAAGGAGCGACTTTAAAACCTCTGCATGAAAAAGTGACATGCAGCCAAATCAGGGTTACAAGCAATGTCTCGATGCCCAGAAAACTGCAAAGGAGAAAGTTACAGACGAAAAGGGAGAACCAAGAAATGGAAAGTGGCACAGAGAAAAGGTGGAGGAAGACATTTACAAATGAAGCGATGAAAAACACATGGTGAGAAAAGAGAGATGAAAAATACCAAAACGAGCAGGGTGGTTGTGCTTACTCATGTGATTCAGCATAATGAGGAGACAGTGATGGAGCATGTAGGTTAAGTGGTGAATGCAGTCAGTAGTCAGTGTTCAAGATGTGTGTGTGTCAGTCGTACACACATGCGAGATTCTGTCTGTGGTGAGAGAGCAGTGAGTGAGAAGGTAAATAAACTGAGTGAGGAAAAATGAAAGGCTGCTCTGTACTGAAGCAGAAAGGGCCTGTGTTCGAGCCCTGTCGTGGGCAGAGTTACTAATGTAAACAGGAAGTGGTTTCTTCAAGGGGGAGGGGACACTATTCGGAAACATGACCCATATGCCCATTCATCCAACTTTTACCTTTACAACTAATTTGTAAGGTATCTTAATCAGTCTTCAAGCAACTTAAAGAAGTCCAGACGCTTTTCTTTCCAAGCTCCTTAGACATGCCTCTCAGCTACTTTGTGAGTCATGGGCAGACATCCCTGTGGTTAACAATATATGTCCGGCAGGAAATCTAAAGTGCAGGATCAATCCAAGGAAACAAAGAACAATACCACGATGATGTGTATTTGCAGGCAAATATACGTCTATGTTTTTTATCACTTAGTGCTTTCCTTAGTCTTCCGCTCACCCCACAGGCAGCCACGGCAAACAGCTGCTTCTCCCTGAACTTGGTTCTGTGAGGATTCTTCCTGACAAATTGTGTTCTTCCTTCCTACTGTCGTCGAGTGCTTCCTCATAGGGGATTGTCCGATTGTTGGGGTTATTTCTCTAAACACTGTGTGCTAATCAGACTTCTTGGTGGTCGTTGCATTACATTCAGAATCGCCTGTGCTTTTGCTAGTGTTGCTGACATATGGTTCACCTCATTGCTTAAAGGCTTTTTATTACAGTGTTGTATTTATCTCTAATGTAAATTCATAAACCTTGTTAACAAGGTTATATGTACTATGCACTATTTGATCAGTTCTATGCTTTACTAACATTTCAGCCTGCTAATTAATGACAGGATTTATTTTAAAGGACAGATATCCAAAAAAGCCCCAAATTATCGAGTATTATTTGTATATAAAAGCTTGAAATAGTCCTTAATATAGTATTTTCCCTTTTTACTACCAAATTCTTGTTACATTACAAAAACAAGGGCTTACAGTATAATCTATGGTTTCATATACAAACCTGTCAGTAAGGAAGGCACAGATGAGATCTTTGGCATTTTGAGACATCTCTACATCATCTGGGAATACGAGCGAGTTCTGGTGGTTCATAATCTTTCCGTACGTTCCGATAAGGGACTCGGCATAGAAAGGAGTTTCACCTAGAAGAAGAATGAGAGGTCAAATTCTCAAAACACAGATCCGAGAGCTTGAGCAAAAACTTACATTTTTATAATTACTAACATAAAGGAAGTTACATAATATCCAAACAGCAAGAAAACATAACGTAATGTTGAGTTGACCTCTCATTACCTGGTTACAGTCAGAACAGCCTGGGCTGAATTATACATGTAATGGGAATTAAATCATGTTTGCTTTCTTAATAAAAGCTTAACTGAATGAGCAGTACATAACTTACCAACTAGCAATTCAAAGAGAAATACTCCTACAGACCACCAGTCACACTCCCGGCCATAGTAGTCATCACCCCCCTGAGACTGGAGAACCTCGGGGGAGATGTAGTCTGGTGTGCCTACAGCTGTGTCACATTTCACCATACCTGTCTGCAGAAAGATGAATTTACAACATAACACACAGGAAAGCAATAATAAAAGATTGGAAAGGACTTTGGACAGAAAGCAGAAAAAAAGTTTTAAAAAAAAGCAAAAGCAAAATCATAGTGTGGATCAATGAGCTTGTAAAACTAGCTTAAAATTGTTTTACTATATTTTCTTTCAAAATCTTTAGATGTTGGGACAAAAACTATGCAAAAAATTCTTTAAAAAAATCTTTACCATGTGGACCACAAACAAAATGTGTTTTAAGACCATTTCAAGTTTCTTTACCAGACTGAGACTAGGGAAGGAATTGCATGACATGCTCTGTCTACTGGCAGATATTCAGAGAGCTCAAATGAGTGAAATGAGCTATTTTGAAATTGCTGTGGTGAAAACAAAAGGATGAAAAACACTTCCTGTCCCACAGCAGCAGAGGCGGGACTGCCGCCTCACTCGAGACTAGTTGTTTAGCACATAACTTCTGTGGCCTTTCAAAACAACATGATGTAAGAGCTTCACTTCACCATCTGAACACCTGGTGGTGCACTGAAGCTCTGAATAATCAAAATGGCATTTTCCTCTTCTTTCAACTAACTCAGAAGGTTTGTGACACAACTAGAAACTCGACATACCGAGTCCATCTTCATGCATGTGCCAAAGTCAGCCAGTTTGAGGTGTCCGTGTTGGTCCAGCAGCATGTTGTCAGGCTTAATGTCGCGGTGGATGAAGCCCATCGAGTGGATGGCGTCTAGCCCCAGCACTACTTCTGCCGTGTAGAAGCGAGCCCATTTCTCAGGGATGTCGTAGTTCATGGTGAGTGTGACCAGGTCTCCTCCGGGCATGAATTCCATCACCATATAAAGGTGCCGATCATCTTGGAAAGCACAGCATAGCTACGAAACAGTAACGAGTAATTACAATATCATTGATTACTTTTTTATCTCAAACTTAATGCTGATATGGTGCCAGGTTATTACTGAGGTGTATAAACAGAAGGTACTGCTTTGCAATGTAAACATAAATATCATCTGTGCTGTCTTAATATATTATTTGATTACTCATGATGAATGTTTTATCTCCGGGTCTTTAAGGCAGCATTAAATTGGATCTCATTTAACAAGCACGCTGTCTGCTTTTACCTCATCCGATATAACAAGACTCTTACTATATATTGGTTCTATTGGTCTATTCCACAAATCATTCGTTTCATTTTCTTATCATAAAAATATTCTTGCATCCCTACCCAACTGTTTTACTGTTCATTTATTTTAATATAATCTCCATATGCCATCTCTAAACACTCGGACCATCTGATTACACCGCTTGTTTTGACAAAGTGCTTGCCATCTGTACCTACTATCAGTACCTAGTGCATGCAATAACAATAATTCCAAATAAATTATTAAATGTTTTAGAGCTTGGTGGTGCGCGGATGTAATTATTTGATTACCATCTACAGAAACAACCAGTAACAACCTAGTTTATATTTGACACGCACAAAAAATATATATCAATATCAACCTATAACAATGTTCTACAGAAAGTTTCAGCATTATGATTCTATGATACCAGTTTTAAAATGCATAAATATAGCACGCTGTAAATGTGTGAACTTCCTTTATTGCAGCATCACTAAGTAGAGACACAAAACAGTATGACCGGTTTTCCCACATGCTGCGTAGGGGTGTTACCAGTCAGCGCTGTATTGACTACGTCACATGGAGGAGCTCATTATCCTGACATCAAGCCAGGGATCGGTTGAGAATAAGCCAAAAACGGGCTATGGGCCTGTAACGGACCATTTTAAATGGCTTTATGTTTATTATTGTAGTGTATTTACCATACAGAATGCTTCAATAAATGCCGGTTAAAGCTAGAGCTTTAACCGGCATTTATGAATGGCACAGCGAACTGTGTTCACAGTCAGTGATTTCTGAAGGTGTTCCTGCATCCATGTACTTATTTCCATGACCGAATGAGGCCAGTTTTTAATGCAATGTAGTCCGAAGGCCTGAAGATCACGGCCATCAATTACAGGTCTGCAGCTTTCTCTCTCGTGCACAGAGATTTCTCCAGATACGCTATAAATATAAATCCTGATAACATATTTAAAGTATTCACAATTTTTTCATTGAGAAACGTTATCCTAAAATTGTTGCACAGTTGGTAGATGCAGTATGTTTTTGTAGATTGGTGAACTTTTGTCCATCTTTCAGAGAAACTCGGTTCTTTTTATCATGTTATTGAGCCGTTGTTAATTAAACTAATTAGCTGCACACCGTTTCTTTTCAGCATCACTTAATTTCCCAGCCTTTTGCTGCCCTCTCACAACTTTTTTTGAGATGTGTTACTGCCATTCAAAATGGGCTACTGTTTTTCATGAAACGCCAAAACATTTCAGTTTAAACATTTGGTGTGTTTTCTGTCTTCTACTGTGAACAAAATATATCTATGAAAACCTCTGTGGCTGAAAGGAGTTAAAACTTCTGTTCTATATGTTCTCCAGTGCTACATCTTATGAATATTTGTAGAAAAAAAACAAAAAACACACCTGGACGACCCAGGGGCTGTTGGAGAAGGCCATGATGTGTCTCTCCTCCCAGAAGAAGGCCGAATCTGACCTTTTGATCATCTCAAACTTGCTGAGCTGCTTCATGGCATAAACCTTCTTAGAGGCCTTGTGACGGACCTGCAGGGGAGGACGTGACAAAAAAGGAGAGATGTGAGAATGTAAATAGTGATATGTCAACAAGGACAATATGGACAAGATGGTAAGAAGGTCACAGTGACTAAGATAACGCAGGAGATGAAGAGAAACAGACACAGAGATGGGAAGCCATAATTGTAGGACACACCCATAGAAAGACATGTTTACACAAGATTTCAAACACAAACATACCATGTCCCCCATCCACACCCCCACACCAGACATCTCTCACACACTGAGCCTGTCCAGGCTTGTTTCCACCCAAGAGACTCAGCAGATACCAGATTCTACCAGCATAAGATGCAGATATATGGGAAACTGAAAGTTAGGGAGAGTAAGAAATGTACTGATTGGCTTAAACTTGGAGTCAGGCACGTTGGCAATTTAAAATAAAATCAAAAATCAAGTTATAAAAAAAAAAAAAAAAAATCACACATTTGGTATTTTTAAAGACTGTTGCTCCCTCTAGTGGTTCAAATATTTCTGGTAGCTGCTGGATTTAGGAACAACTGGAGAAATTCTAACTTTATATCACACTGCTTTGCTCTTCCACAGAACGCAGTTTAAAATTAAATAGCGCAAGTCAACAGACAACCTCTTATTGATCCCTTGAACTCACCAGCTGCACTTGTCCATAAGCTCCTTTTCCGATCAGCTTGACTTTCTCAAAGTCATCAAGCTTCATCTGAAGTTCTCGCAGCTCACTCACTAAGTCTTTATCTGCAGATGAGACACATACACGAGATTAGACAAAGATAAAGCTGATTTTACCTAATACTTTCCCAGTCTAATGAAATCTACTGCAGTAGTTTTGGAGAAAACATGTTATACATGTTGAACAAATTAACATAAAAGTAGATTTTTAAGAAATGAAATGTCACATTTAGCTATAGTCACCACATTCTGCCAGGTTTTCTAGGTTGAATGTGACTTATTGGGGGGGGGGACAAGGCTATGCAACAAGACCACATATCAATTACTAAGGTTTTGGCAGGAAAAATCTGTTAATCTCCCCAAAAATGTTAATTTGAATAGCAACACCAGGGAAATCTTTCATATACCTCTCTTTTTACCTTCTTAAAGAAACAGTGCACATGTTATATCCCAAATCTGATGCTGGACAACAGGGAAAGTCTTGCACAATCTAAAAAGTCATGGTTTTCATCACACAAATGCAAAACCCACACGAGAACTTACATCGGTTCAGAAAGGACTCTATGTTTTTGTTTTTCCGTAAGGGGGGGTAATTCAAGTCATTGACCAGTGCATTCATGGAATCCTGAAGGACAAGAAAGAGAAGAAGTTTTTATTAGAAATGAAAATTAACATTTAGAAATAGTGGTTAATTAACAACAACAAAAAAAAAAAAAATCAATGTCAGTGTACAGTGGAAACACCAGTATCATTAAAAAATGGGAATATTCCTTAAGTTGAGCTGAAGATTCACAGAAAATTAATGAAATTTAAATAATTTCTTTATCATTATATTGTCAAGACAATTCATAAAAGTCGGGAAGCTCCGACATTGTGCTGGCTAATAAAAGCAAACATCTTTAATGAAGTAAAGATGGCGGTAAGAACACTCCAAAATGTAAACAAGTGGGGAAACAAAATCAGACCGCTAAACCAAAACAAACACAAAAGAACAATGGAGGCTGGACAAGGAGACAAAACATGTCGTGCAACAACAAATAAAATTAGACACGTGTTCATGTTTCGGTCGCTTCCATAAACACACAGACCCGCCATCAGGCCCACCGACACCAGCTCCAGTAAAGCTGTGGCACTGTCAGAGTTAAAGCTGGAGCCTCAGCAGTGTCATCAGTGCTTAAATCGGGGGTGTTGTGTTTCAAGTTGAACCAAAATGTGCCTGTGATCCACATGCATCAGGATGGCAGGGCAGAGCTGGGTGGGGGTAGGGTGTGGGTGTGTGCGTGGGGCGGTGAGGCGGGGTAGGTCAGAGTGTGCTATGATCTCTGTTCCCTAAAAAACAGGGGTCGTGTTGAGTCATCCAGCATGTCAGCGAGTGTAGGGGCTGTATCTGGTTGTCTGTTTGTTCTAGGACATATGAGTGAGTGGAAAGGGGCATGTGGAACAATTCTGCACCTTTAAATAGCAGCGGCGAGGAGCGATCTCCCCCACCACACATGGGTGGAAATAGACCTAAAGGCTCAGAAGCTATTGTGGGACGAACAGCTTATGGACCTGGATTCAGGCTGAGAGCTCGAGGATAGGTGATCATTTTACAAAAGATCAACTGGTGTAACGGTCGTCGTTATCGCAGCACTATGGGAACTTTGTTTTAAAGAGTTTCAGTGATGGTAATATGCAAATACAGTCTAATGTTAGCAGTTTCAAACAGGGTGCGCCTGTAGTTTGTTGCAATGTGTGACTAAAATCATGAAGGACTTGTTCAGGTTTTTGCAGCTTGGTATCCGAGTCCTGTTTTCTAAAATAAATTTTAAGTGAGTTCCTGCATCTTTTGCCACTGCTTTTGTTTCTGATACAAAAGGCATACAATAAAAAGATTCACGAAGGGATTTATATAGCTGTGATCAGGGTATACAAGTTAAAACAAGATTAAAGTGGGAACCAAGGTCCATCACACCTTGATGCATTAAGCATACAGCTTCAGGTTAAAAATAAATAAATAAATCCCAATTACATATCAATACATTCATATGGAAACATGAAAATGGAAACATGAAAACATGCTGGTTGCATTCCATTTAAGGAGAACTGTAATTGTGCAAGGCAGTGGATCCCCAAGCTAAAGCAGCTAAGCATAACAACATATTTTAACACCTTATTTTCAACTGGGTTTTTCCTAAAGAAAACAATGGACGCCAAAGACTGGTGTAACCCATTTAGGTATCAGACCAAATTCGTTTGGATATAAAAAGCCATCACGTCATTGTGTTATCCTGTTAGACATCAATTTAGATAACATCAAATTAGACATTTGATCACTGAGTGTTTTTGTTATCCTACGCTGTTTAATTCTAGAAAATCACTCTGTGTGATGTAAAGTGACGTAAAGGGGTTAAGATTTAAATGCTTCCCCTCTTATTTTAGTCTCAGACCAGTAAAAGGCGAAAATGATTAGACCCAGCATGTTTGTCTTTCACTGGAATCTCGACAAATCTGAACATGATTCTCTAGTTTAGTCTTCATGGCTTGTTCTCGCCTCCTGAGAGAGCACCTTCCACCCACTTCAGTGTGAGCTGATACTGTCAACATAGTCAAGCGTCAACAATGGCTTAATCAAGTTGCTCAGGATGCATCAAAATGTACTCGGCCCATCCAGATCCAGCCTCCACCAGACACAAAACAGACATGCCTTCAACTGTTCTACTGATCCCAGATTTAAGGGTTTTTTGTTCTTATATACAGGGTGTCTGATCCATACACGTTTTTAAATCTTTACTAGGGAGCTGTCACGTAGGTCTGATTCCATCACTACAAACACTATCAGTCATTTCATGGTTAAGAGAGTAAACAAAAAAAGCACATTTACTGGAATATTCAGTGAATATGTTATAAAAATAAGTATGTGATATGTAAATATGCCGATGAGAAACTAAAAATTGTGTTTATGGCTTCCACAATTGTGCCATAAATGGACCAATGATGCATTATATGGGCAAAAGTCTAGGGCCACGCCTCTTCACATTTGAATTCAGGTGTTTCCGTCCCATTACCACAGGTGTATAAAATCGAGCACCTAGCCATGCAGGCTACCTTTACAAACATTTGTGAAAGAACGGATCGTTCTAAACAGCCCAGTGAATTTGAGCATGGTACTGTAATGGGATGCCATTGTCCTACTAGATCTGTTTGTGTTTAGCTGTAAGTGGTATTATCGCAAAGCGGAAGTATGGTATCGAGGACCACAACAACTCGGCGAGGAAGTAAACAGAGTTGAACAGGGCGGTCGAGCGCATAAAGCAAAACTACATAAAGGTCAATAACTGCAGGGTTCAGAAACTCCTCTGGTTTGAACATCTGGCAGGAACTTTGTGGCACTCGTTTCAATAGACGTTTCCAAAACATACAAGACAATCCTGTTTATGCTTTGTATATTTAGTAGCTGATTTGCAATTATTATTTTTTGCAGTCCCCGATGGGCTCTTTAAAGGGGACCAAACTTTTAGCTTTGAACAGCACTACAATTCACTCTGCATGATTCATGGTTAAAAATAACCCTTATTCACTCTATACTAAACCTTGTTATAGCCCATTAGTTCATCCTGTCTAAATCGACCTGTTTAGCTCCTTTTCCTTCGAGATGACTTTTTTCTGATTGGCTGCAGCCTCACAAACAGAAGGCTTTAGCAGCACATGGGAAGGGTTCATGCACTACCAGCCAGAGGGAGCATAATGTATCTGAGATGACCATACTAGGGATATCAGCTCTCTCTGACAGGAACCAATAGATCTAATAAATGGAAATAAACAGTCTAGAACGGAGTGTGTAGAGCAGTCTGAAACATTGCTTATATATATATTATAATATGACCATCCACTATTGATATAGTGACAGAAAAAAAAACAAAAAAAAAAAACAGTAACGAGTCCTCTTTAAGTTTTATTGTTTGTGATACTTCTGTGATAAATATGGTGCCCAGGTGAAGCTGACTGGACTAATTATACATGATTTATTTATCCATTTATACTCGTTTGTCAAAAATATTCTCATGTCTTAAATCCTTATCCTTGCACAATTAATTGCTCAGTTAATTGACACAGAATGCCATGACACTGCGCAACAGCTAACATTAATTTACCGACTGAAGTGCATCGTTCTCGATTATAATGATCTGCGACTCAACCACATTATTTTGTTCAGTTACTGTGAACTCATTAGGATTTCAAAGCATTCCATAGACCTCAAACATTCAAACCTTTTCTCTGGGGTTTAGTTTTTCCTTTACTGGCCATCAATAACCCAGCAAAAGCATTAACACAAAAATAAAAGACAACAGGTTATTCTATTAGAAGTCTAAATTTGTATTGTACTAAAGAAAAGAAAAAAAACAACAACGTATATATACGAAAAATAACAGTGGACAAACAGGAAATGGTGACATGAGGGCACAGCAGGTTAATTCCAGGAAGTGACTTCAGCTTCCTGTGGTAGCTCCCTGCATTTTAAGCAGCATGATGGCCATGGAGCACAGTGATAAAAATCAAACATGACTACTAGTGAACTTTGGAGTGATGACTGACTGAAATTAATTCTCATCATTTTTTTTGGCCTGATTATGTCACAGAGTGATGTAACCTGGGTCTGTTGTTGTACATCTGAGGGAGATTGTACTTTTGGATCATGATTCAGCACTGGGAATAGACATGGACCAAAGGGCTGCTTTGTTTAGGCAGCAGGTGCATACGGCATGAAATCTGGTAAACTGTCACATTTGTTTGGACAGATTTAAAAAAATATATAAATCCCTCAGCATGATTTATATGTTTTAATGCTCCAAATGTCACTAAAAGACTATGAATATAAGCCGTGGATTATGGTGTTCTGTCAATATCAAATGTGTGTGAAGCAAATGAATAACTTAAACAGTAAACAGACTCTACTGGCTTTTTGCTGAGTCAAAGTGTTACTGCAAATAGCTTACAAAAGTTGATCCAGGCTAGACATGTTCTCAAAGCTAACTCTGGGTTGTCAAGATGAAAATATTAAACCTATTTTAAATCTGCAGATCAGCACTACATAGAAATGGAAAACTACAGACAGCCTGCTGTGAGATCCTGAATTTATTCTCAAAGATTGAGGCTTGAGGAGTGTGAGCAGCTGAGCTGAATATGTTCTCAGTGCAGGCCACCACACCAGACCCCTGAACAGGTAATCCCAGACAGGCAATGACTGAGTGAGGGAAAGGGAGGAGTGAATGTAGTTCATAGCTGATCAGATTGTAAGTTTTATTGGAACTTCCTTCACTCATTTGAATGACTTCCAGCTTCAGTGAGTTGGAAAACTATCACATCTAATTATTACTATGCAGCATTTTCCATTGAATAATTCTGTTTAGGGAGGAGTGTATGGCATTCCATACAGGAAAGGTGGGGCTTCCCTCTGCTACAAAGGCCAAAGGAGTATGATTAGCTTAACCTTAGTTCTTATCATTTTCTGCGTGATTAAGGCTACAGGTCAACAATTTCACTTTTTCAGCTTTCGGTTGTGTTTTTTTTTTGTTTGTTTGTTTTTTTAATTGTTTTTACTGTAAGACCTTCCTCTAAAAACTTTTTTCTCAGATGACTGACAGGCTAATTACTCACAAATATGTGTCTAACTCACTCCCTATCTCTCAGTCTGAAGACCATACTTGTATTAGAGCTTCAGGGTGAATGTAAACTCACCAGCAGGGTTGCCAAGTTTAGTGCCGACTGTGGATTCCTTATCAGGGACTCCAGCTTCTTCAGCCGGCTTTCCAATCTGCTCTCCGCTCCCAGCATTATTACAATGAAGTGTATCCAGTTCAAATGGCATTAAAAATATAAAGAAAATTTTAAAACAAACAAACAAAAACACCTGCGAGCCTGTTGTTTTCGCTCAGGTAACAGGCTGGCGATAGAGGCGCACTCCGCTCTTGCTTTGCGTCAACTCCTCATGTCAGCTCTTGAAACTGCGGCTTGAGTTGTCTGGTTAATTATTTATCCAAGGCCCAAACAAACCGTCTCGCCCAGTTTTCATTAGTGGTCACACAGACACACACGCAGGTGAAAACCAAGCGGGTGTGTCGAGGTAAACTTCACTTTCAGATAAGTGTCGTCTTGCTATCAGGCAGGCAGGTAAAACTAAATCAGTCGACCCAACATGCTCAACCTGTAAAAAAGATTAGTCAAGCAAGGAGAACACAAGTTTGACTTCCGGTTGCAACTGTCAACATAAAAGTCGTGAGAAGCTGCGTAAACCTTAAGGCGAAGACTTAAATAAGACTAAATAAATTATAAAAATCTGGGAAGATATCAATCATTATGAAATTTTCTTTTTCCAAACCTTGCAAATCTTTTTTGTCCATACATATGGACAGTAAAACAAGTGAATGATAAATCATCTTTCATAAATAACCTAAATAACCTCTCAAGGTCATTTAGAAACGTTTCTATAACATTTCTATTAATATCATTTTAACTTGATTGAATAAAGTTAATTCAAATTCAAATTCAAATTCAAATTTTATTTGTCACGTACACAGTCATACACAGTACGATATGTAGTGAAATGCTTGGACAACTGCTCGTGACCTAAAGAAAACAAAAAAAGGAAAAGGCTATGAATAAGATGGGAAATAAATGTGAAAAATTAAAAAGGGTAAATTTAACTAGGAAGGAATAAAATATAAATTAAGGTTAAAAATGAAATAACTGTACAACACAAATTAGAATGAAGGGTAAATTTAACTGGGAAAGAATAAAATAAAATATATAAATTAAAGTTGAAAATAAAATAACTGTACAACAAAATACACAATATAGAACTATATAAGAATGTATGAATAAATATAAATAAATATATACACAATAACAGCAGCTGTACAAGTATTAACTGGAAATAAAGAAATATAATGTCCAGTGTTGTGCAATCCACATATAATAGTAATACTATTATATGTATAATAATATAGTATAATATAGTAGTAGTAATACTACTACTACTAATATCACTAATAATAATAATAAAAATAATGATGATGGTGATGATGATGATCATTATTATTTTCTAGCGGGTTTTTTTTCGGTTGTTTAATGCCTTTATTTTATAGGATAGTTTTTACATCCGGTTTGTGCTGTCTAATTGTGGGTGACTTCCTGCAAGCAAGTCCCGCACATATCCCCTGCCCTGTTATTATTGTGGAAAACTTCCGTCCTGCAGTTTCAATCCCTAACTTGAAAACCTGGAAGTTACCCCCACCCCCAAAAGCTGCCCTCCCAGAATCGTCCAGTCACGGCTCCCAGTAGGTCCACACAAAGCCGGAATTCCTGCTCTCTTATCTCATTCATCTGATTTACCGTCACTGCAAAGATGGTCGACTTCCACTATTTCTGGAATGTTGATGCGTTGCCTATCAGAAAGGCTTCCACTAAAAATAGGCATTTACTGACCAGAACCTGTTAGCAGGCGGTTTATAAAGCTGTATGACGATTACAAAACCAACATACCTCACAAAAAAAGAAAAGAAAAAAAAACCCAACATTTTTTAAAATAAAAACTTAATAAATTAAAAAAAAACAGCAGAAGTTTCTTTGATCTTAGAATAACTTTTATTTATTTCACTTTACAAAGAGGTCTTCACCAATGCTCTTATTTAATCTTTATTTGAATACAAACATTTTGTCAGATAGTGACTTTGACAGGGAAGGTCAGAAAGTACCTCTGGGTGAAGCAAGAAGCAACCAAACTTCTGGTAAAACGGGTTTTCTGTCAAAACTCTGAGGTGACACAGATACTGGGTGAGGTGAGGAAAGGCATTGATTAAACATGGTGAAACTAATGATGGCAGTTTGAATTGTTTACTTTTTGGCCTCTGCCGTCAGAGTCGGAGATCTCCTGTTGACACTGCAGCTATTTGTATGAAGTGATGTCATCACTGCGCCATACAAGCCGATGAGAAAGTCCCCTTACCAGCCAAGAATGACACTGACTTAAAGGCATGATCTGTGGTGGGGGAAGTGGGCTGGAATGAGTGAGGAGACGGTGTAATGTGTTGCCACATATCCGTGCATGCACACACGCATGCCCACAAACGGATAGGTAAGTGATTTTGGAATGATGGCTGGGGTGGGCCACATCTGCGGTATTCTAGCATCAAGCAGGTCAAAGGGACTGCTTAGTTTAACTCAGGGGAGTGCTGAACTGTTCACTAAAAGGCGTTGAAATGCAGCTGACTGTACCCTTGGTTTGACACTGCTGTGAGTGTGGCAAATGGCAATATTTGAATTTAAAGATAAAATAATGGCGAGATGTAAAGGAAAAGCCGTCTGCTTGGCTTATCAGTCATATCAGTCTGATGGCACTGAGTGCAGCTGTTTGCAGAGATTGCATTGGGTTTCAGCAGACTGTCTTATGGCCTCCTGGTTCTTTCTGCTCAGGTGCAAAGTTACAAAGGCAAACAATGCCCTCTAGTGGGGCTACAGCATATTAACATATGGACAAGAGGCGTTTGAGAGTTCAGGCACTCATAAAATGAAAATCATCAAAGAAAAAGAACAAAACAAACAAACAAAAAAAGAAGAAATAAAGCATTTTTGTGAAAATCTACAGATGCTTCATCCATAAGTTAATATAACATCAAATAGTATCTGTGTCGACTACAAAACTGAAATCTTGCAAAGGAACAAGTGTTGACAAGCTGCTAAGTGATCTAGCTGGATCAAATCTCAATAGGTATCCCTGATAGCGGGAACTGTAATACTGATCGCTGCATACTACAGCATTTGATGCCTTTGGGTATAATACCACATTTGGTAATATTACAAGGTTGCTTTCCTTTTCAGAAACGGCTGATCAAAACCAGCATCATCCACAAGAAAATCAGAATTAGGATCATTCATTCATGAATGGCAGGGACGAAACATGCATGGCATTCGGTGCTGAAAGTGATTCAAACTCTGATTTGCTATGAGAGACTTGGTAGATCAGGTGAATATTGAATGAGGATCTGTACGTTACACATTCATGTACCAGCGTCATCAAGACGTCTAAAGTGTTCACAGACCATCTCAGCTACTATGTATCAGTAGGTGTACCCTCATATATTCAGTTTAAGTTTACATTGTTTAAGAGGAGGGGGAGGAGACTCTCCCCTGGGTTGTTAGGCTGCTCCATCATCTGTCTCAACAGCCCAGCCGGACTCTCGTCAGTGAGTAAACTGGATGAAGTCTTAATGTCAGCAGACTGTCTTTCTTCCCTTGGAGGAAGTGAGCTGAGTAGGGAATCACAGGCAATCACTTGTGAGGGATAAAACCTCAGAACTGGTGCGTACCGTATTTAGATTGGGCGGAAAGGTGGAGGAGAGAAGGGTATACTATATTCCTGGCTGTCGGTCAAAAAAATAAAAAAACTGATGAAGTCTGAGCCCCCGTCGGCCAGGTAACCCAAAACCTGGAGTGGGGAGTCAGCGTGGGATATGGGGAGAGGAACAATGCAGCTCTTTGTGCAAGCCGGGCAGAGAAAACAAACCGTTTCCCCTGGAAAGAGATCATGTTCAGGCTCCATCTGAGAAGACCACACAAGGCTGATCGGAGCCCTGTCTGCTGTGCGGAGCAGGGAGGGGAGGAGGAGGAGGAGGAGCAGCTCATCTGGGCTGCCACACTGACTCATGCGCGCATACACACTTTAGGGCAATGTCAGACAGGAAGAAGATCTGAGATGCTCCTTTTAAAGCGCTTGCTGAACACAATGTAACACACACGAGCCAGCGACAGCCTTTTGGTCCAAGACAAAATGTGTGACTGTGTTGTGTTCTTCCCCCATGTTGGCTTGTGATGACTTGGCCATCTGGACTTCTTCCTGGGTTGGCACCCTGCTGGTCTGCAGGCAGAGCAACACTCTGGTGGGCCAACAGGCTGAGGGACAGGCTAGAGGGTGTTAGCACTGGTGTTGTCCACAAGAGGGCATGGCACTGAATCTAGCACTGCCGTACAGTGCTAAACAGGGAGTCTGTTTATTAGATAGACAGGGTAGGAGTACAAAAAAACAAGAAACAGAAAGAAGGAAAGGGAGAAAGAGAGACAAAGTAAGTTGTGAGATATCATATATTTTATTCTGTGCAATTTCCATTTACACCATATGTTATATCAACCTCTGCAACCCTGGACACTCATTCCTTAATCTGCCCTTTCTATATAAACACTGAGAATGAACCTTTTAGTCATGTCAACACTCAGATAACTGTTGCACGGGGCACAATCAAACTAAGAACATCTGGCCTTTTTTTCCTCTCTTACACACACTTACACAGGCTTTCATTCAAACACACACATTAAACACAAACAGACACACACACACATGCACACGCACACACGTAAGGGCCAAACCAGGGTTCTGTACTCCCTCTGTCCCATTGCGTTTTAGTTTCAAACGCTCAGCGAATACCCATGTGGTGGGATCGGATTACACGGGCTATAAAATATCCCAAATAAAGGCAAGGAAAACTGAGACAAAAAAACTGGCTGTTTCCTGAGGTGAAATCCTCCAGTTGGCTCCTGACTCTGTCAGTGTGGGAGACTTTTCTTCTTTTTTTAAAAGACTTTTAGCAGTTCAGACAATAGAACAGGACAGCAATGTTTAGGTCAGAGCACAGAGGTGGCGAGCTAAAGTCACTCACATACGACAGCCAGCTCCCATTACACACAACACAAGGCCATAAATCCTTCTGCACAGCACAAGCGGCACACTGTGATTTCATATGTATTGGTTACTAAGGCAATGCATGGAGCCACAACAAATGACACAGAGTAAAGTGGGAACTCATTTAGTGAAAGGAAATCTTGTTGTGCTTCAACACAAAACATCTGGGAGTATGAGATAAAGGTTTATGTCGTGCATCCGCGACCAACAGCTATCCGTTTTTAACATAATTACGAAGGTGACCCCTGACCTTTTGAGGCTTGGAGTGCAATATGGAGAGAAAAGCAGGCCAGGTGAAATTTAAACCATCTCTGTAATATCAGCGGATTAATCTCGGGACATACAGTAAAATGGTAACATGATCTTGTTATGATGAGATACCAGCTGGTGAGGATGACGGCTGGTGTTACAGCCCTTTGGACTAGTGACAAGTGAAATCAAGAGGGCCTTTGATTGGTCCAAAGTAAGGAGGCTTTCCTGCTGCATTCGAACAACAACATCTGGTTGGCAGAGGATAGCAGTGCTAAGTGAAGAAAAGGAAAAGGACTGAAAAGGGATGGGGGGGGG